>NC_141139.1:111940226-112145226 GCF_053477565.2 Lygodium microphyllum
ATTGCAAGGATTATGGATTCATGAGCACTTCACATTGCATTTGTCAAATACACTACAGTTGAAGGTCACCCCCTCCTAAATTTATCAATTATTTCCATGACATGGGTTGGGTTGATGTACTCTTGCACCATCATTGTGTAACATACCAGGCCAAAAATGGTTAAATCTCCCTCTCTCGGTTTGCACTCCCTTCCACGCACATGAAGAAGCCTTGAGGAACCTCTTTAAAAATGGTTTTTTTTCTCCTCTTAAAAAAAGAAAAAAATGATCTCCTCTCCCTATCGACACCAAACAGGTGGCGAGGGGGGAGAAGAGAAGATAATGATAATAATGATGATGAGGGGGGAGGCCACATGACCTACCACCCCCTAGCCACCTCATCCAATCCGCAACCACCTAGGGGGTTGAGGACTCCCCCGTTACCATGAACATGCTAACGGGTGGTGGGCAGGGTGAGACACCACCACCACCGGCCCATACCACCTCCCCCATTATGAAGTCCCCTCCCTTCCCCCAATCGAAAAAGAAAGGAGGATGCCACATCATGTTGGGGAGAGAGAGAGAGAGAGAGAGAGAGAGAGAGAGAGGGTTCTAGAAGGTTCCTTTTTTCCCCTCCTTAGAGGGAGACCACACGCACGTTCCTTTTGCTTCCACCCCACAAGCTTATTCCCCCCATTTGCCCCCTCTATTTGAGCAAAAGGCTATTGAAGTTTCAGCATTGGTTGCACCTAAAAGAGAAGAAGATTGAGAATGGCCCCCAAGCAAAGAATGTTGCATGCGGGTGGAAATTCCACAACTAGCAACGAAGCTTTGAGTGAGGGTATCACTATTAATACAACTACGGTACCGGATAGAAGTAATACATTTACAATTTGTTAGATGCTTGCTTTGATTTCCACATGAGACACATTGGTTCCCATACTATGTCGTATGAGAATAAGTCATTGAAAGGAATAAATTCCATTGTTATAATTGTAGGATGCCTATTCAAGTGCAAGAGTTAAAATTATGAAAAAGTGTAATGAACAGGGATCATGGGAACATGGCATGGGAACATACCAGTCACATTGACGATATATAAGGTGTAAGATGGTATTTTGAGGATCACAGAAATTATCAAGAAACTCTCTTTTCACCTTCTCAAGCTTCCATGGCTTCTTCTCCTTCCTCTTCTTCTTCTTCCTTTTTCCCTCTTTCTCTCTCTTCTTCTTGCCTTTCTCTCTCCTCTCCCTCTTCTCCTACAGCCCTTCTCTCTCTCCTTCTGCTTAGTTAGGATAGTTAGGTTTCTTTCATTACAAGTGGTATCAGAGCTTTGTCCTTGATCCTTTTCTTTTCCCATAGATTTAGGGCTCTCACAGTTTCCCACAGTTAGAAAACTCCAGTTACATCTCTCTCACAGGTGCACAGGAGTACTCAGGCAGGCTGTCAGCCCTCTTGATGTCTATGGTAGCCTTTCTTGGAGCTTTCCCAAGAACCATGGACACATCTAGAGGCGGGCAGACAAATTTGACAGGTCCTCACTAATTTTCATATAAGTTTCTTGAGGGTTTTGGGCAAAAAGGAGTGTAGCACAGTTAGAGAATACCAAAAGCTCAATTAATTTTCAAGAAGACCTTCTCTCTCCTCCTTCCTCCAAGCTGCCATGGAACCTCCAGCCCAAGAACCTCAGAAATCTTGCTTCCCCCTCTTCCTCAGCAAGAATGGTTGGTCCCAGTGCTTCCCCTTCAGCTTGAGCAACATCTAGAGCAGCATAAAGCCTGGCTTACCCTGTCTGGAGCCTCCAGGGAGCAGCCCGAAAATCACGGCGCATTTTGTGCTGATCTTCCTAGACTTCTCCCTCTACTCCAGCTCAGCCCCAGCCCTCCCTTGCCTCACTCTTGAGTTTTGGCACACCGTGGACAGGATTGAACATGGGTACTGACACCCCCCATCAATTCTTGGCAACTCCTCAAACCCTACTGTGGGCAGCAACCATGGCAGCCATTGAGCCTTCAGCCCAGCTCATAACACTCTGAATCCCCTTCAATTTACTCTTCCCGAGAGATTTGGGAGCAGCCACAAGCTTCAACAAGTGAAGATATATGACATTGAAGACCCCCCCAATACAACCTTGGACAGCAAGAAGAGGGGCAATCACGGAGCTCTTGAAGGAGGCAGCCATTAACTCTTCCCCAGACTTGAACAAGGTATGTCAATCAGTTCTTCCTCTCTCTTTTACATCCAATTGTTGAGCTCAGCCACTTGATGAGAGAGATGGAAGAAATGCTTGGGTCAATGATTTCCAATGGGATTCCCACCTCAATCCACACCTTGGGAATGCATGCATAGCTGGATAATCTTCAATCTCTTTCCCATTGATCAAGATTTTACTCTAATCCTTAACCGTGCTCTTGTTTGATTCCTATTGATAAAATTTTTAAAAAGGGTAAGTCATGCAATCAGTGGAGTCACTGAATTGCAAAGGTAATCCCCTTCCCAATCCCATTTCCTTATTGATCATGCATATCATGAAAAGCCCAATCTTCAATTTGTAAATGCATATCATGCTGGTTGCTTAATAATAAATTCCTACCATGTATATTCCAGGTGAGGAAAAGCCCGATGCCAGGCGAGGTGGCAAGACAAAAGAGGGGTGACCCCCCCTTGCCATCAAAGACCCTGAAGGGGTACACAACCCGGCCCAGGGGGAACTTTGCCCACCTCTTGGTGATCCGGAGCCCAAAGAATTATTGCAGGTGCAGGTACATTTTATGGAATAGCCCGAGCCCTGATCATTTGAGTCTATAGCCCCCTACATGCATTGGTAATGTCATGAATCACTTGGAAATGTATGGTGGATGCCTGCAAGAAGGGCAGGGTATGCAGTCATGGAAATGGTTTCAACAATAGAACTATGGATGCAAAGGATGTATGGCTCCATGTGGCATTAAGGACCACCATTGAGGCCCTAGATGTCTGGGATAAGACCCTCACCATTGGGACAAGGTATGCTCCTTGAGGGAGTCTTTGTAGGGTATTGCAGACAGTCAGTCCTACACAGTCAGCCCGCAAAAGTTGATTACAGAAAATCCTTCTTGTGTGATTGAGTGTGGGCTCTATAGCTTGATTCGAAGAGAGCATTCTCCCCTTCGATCTGAACCAAAAATCTCCCCATTCCTCCCTACAGTTTGGGAGATACGCTCAGTTTTGTGCTCAGAGGTACTGTGGGACAGGTAGCAATCCTACACAGTCAGCCCACAAAAGTTGATTACAGCAAAGACTTCTTGTGTGACTGAGTGCAATCTCTATAGCTTGATTCAAAGAGGGCATCCTCCCCTTCGATATGAACTAAAAATATCCCCATTCTGCCCTACACTTTGGGAGATACACTCAGTTTTGTGCCAAGAGGTACTGTGGGACAGGCAGCAGTCCTACACAGTCAGCCCACAAAAAGTGATTATAGAAAAACCCTAATCATTTACTGTTAGAGATATTTTTACATACCCTCGTAGATGGGATCGAGGGCTTTCATTTGAATCAAAAAGTTTGTCGATCGGAGCTTTCTAGCTCAAGATATCGTCATTTCTGTAACAAGGGGTCTGGTGGACTGCACTTGGGATGGCAGGCCACAAGGGTAAAACAAAGGCCCAAGAGGACTTCCAGCGTGAAATAAGGGACTTCCGTGCCTCAATGAATGATCCTAGCTCAGCCCAGGAGGATCGTGAAGAAATGTTTAAAGAGGTTGCCCCCGAGATAGACCACTTATCTATGCTCAACCAAACCTTATGCCAACATGAGACCCATCATGCTAAACGATATCGAGAGATGGAGCAATGCCACAGGGAGATGGAAATCCGCCAGGATCACCGTCATTCTGAAATGATGGCCAAGATGGACTTACTCATAGAGCGCATGGGCTCCCTCATCCCTGCCATTGCCCCCCCCCCCCCCCCCCTCGGATTGACCCAAGGAGTATGCCCCTCCCCATGAGGCTAACCGCCCTTCCCCCTTGGAGACCGGGCGTAACCCACAAGGTCTCGGTGGTACCCATGGCATTCCCCATAGCACTTATGAGATGGGTGAGCCTTCCAGCCAACATGATGAACCCCTCCTTCCCTCCCCCATTACGAATCCCTCAAGCCCATCCTTGATACCCCAACTCCCCCGTAACGGAAGCTATTTGCACACTCAGGGGAATGGCTCCAATGCAAATCTTGGGCAGCATGGAATGCACGGAGTACATGGATAGCATGCACATGGCAATGGGCAGCATGCATATGGCAATGGGCAGCATGGACATTTTGGACAGCAAGGTCCTAATGGGCAATTTGGTCCTCATGTAATGCAAGGGCAGCATGGCCCCCATGGAAATTTTGGATAGCCGGGGATTGGACAGCAAGGCATGTATGGACAACATGTAGCACATGGCATTCATGGGTAGCAAGGCCCAAATGAGATGCATGACAAGATTGTGTTTACTAAATTCAATGGGCAGTCCTTATCCCCAGCTGAACTAGAGGAATGGACCTCTAAATTGGAAGCCTATTTTCTCATCTACCCCCATACCGATGAGGCGAAGATTATTTTTGCCTCTCTTCATTTAGAAGGTTTTGCCCACACATGGTGGAGATTCGTTCAAAGAGAAAATCAGTAGTTTTATGATTGGGAAGAGTTCAAGATGCATATGATCCAAGTTTTTGTCTCCCCGGTGGAAAAAGAACGTTTGGCTAGGCAATGGTATCAGTTTGATCAGCGAAATCTCACCGTGAGGGAGTACACCAACCAATTTATGAACCTATCCATGTATGTTGAGGCAGTCAGTGATGAGGCAAAATTGCATAAATATATTTATGGGCTAGATGCGCATCTCTCAGCTGATGTAATGGCTCAAAAGCTAGCCACCCTATTTGCAACCATAGAATTGGCTGAACGCTATGGTCGGAAATACCGTCGCAATGAGGGCATGCAGCCCATTGTAGGACAGCAAAGATGTCAAGATTGTGGGAGAGAAGGAAGGAGTCTCACTTGTAGCTTTCTTGCTTGCACAATGGGGGAATACACACAGAGGTGGAGGCTGAAAACAGTTTTCCTCTTCTTAGTTGTGTAAGCCAAAAGAACTCGCATACAAAGAAATAGAAGAACCCTATATATGGGTCTCAAACCAAAGACAACTAACTAAGGTGGCATACTAACTAAGCCACGAACTAGAGTAGATAAGGATAACTGTCATCTAGCTATTATTCATGGGCGGTGTACCAACCACATCTACAACTGACAAGTCGGTGACATAAATGCACAACGGTCACCCTGGCATATCACGAGTGGAGCTCGATATCTCAACACTCCCTCTCGAGCTCAATCCCAATTCCTGCACACGAAGCAGGTCTTTGAACTTGCGCAGCTTCTCTGCGCCCAATGCCTTCGTAAATATGTCAGCTACTTGATCCTCTGTGCTGACATAAACTAGATCAATAAGACCTAGTAAAACCCTCTCTCGCACATAGTGATAATGCACCTCAATGTGCTTTGTTCTAGCATGATAGACTGGGTTATTTGCCAAGTGTATACTACTCATGTTGTCACAATAAATGACAACTGGCCCATCTGTAGGCTGATGCATATCATAAAGTAGCTTATGCAACCAAGCTACCTCACATGCGGCCATTGCTGCACCCCTGTACTCAGCTGCTGTGCTCGACAAGGCAACTATAGGCTGTTTCTTGCTGCTCCAAGTGACTGCTGCACTCCCAAAAGAGAACACATATCCACTGGTAGATCGTCTATCAGAAATACTACCAGCCCAATCAGCATCAGTGTATCCATGCAGCTGTATCTGAACCCCAGTCTCATAAAATAGTCCATACTGCAATGTGGACTTCACATACCTGAATATGCGTCTAGCCGCATCCAAATGCGGTTTCCTTGGAGCCTGCATAAACTGACTTACCAGTCCAACAGCATAGCTCAAATCTGGCCTGGTAATAGTCATATAAATCAAGCTTCTTACTATGCGTCTGTACATAGTAGGGTCTTCCAGAAGCTCACCTGCATCTGCGCTCAGCTTCACATTCTGCTCCAAGGAACTGAAATAGGCTTACAGCCTGTCATCCCATATTTGGACAGCATGTCCAATCCATATTGCCTTTGCAAGAGTTGTATCCCACTTGGTGATCTAATCACCTCAATGCCCAAGAAATAACGCAGCTCTCCCAAATCCTTCATCTCAAACTTCTGCTTCAATAGCATTTTCACATGAAGGATATCTTCATCACTGTCACGTGTCATAATCAAATCATCAACATAAATGACAAGTAGCATAATACATTTCTCTATTTTTCTCACATAAAGCGAGAAATCTGCCTTGGAAATCTGAAAGCCAATAGTGACAAGATACTGTCCTATCTTGTCAGACCATGCTCTAAGTGCTTGCTTCAATCCATACAAGGCTTTCTTCAACCTGCAAACAAATTCAGGATGAATAGCATGCACATAACCTGGTGGCTGCTCCATATAGACCTCTTCTTGCAAATCACCATGCAAGAAGGCATTCTTTACATCCATCTGATGTAAAGACCATCCCTTTGATGCAGCCATAGCAATGACTGCTCTTACGGTTGCCATCCTTGCAACCGGACTGAATGTTTCTTCATAGTCAATGCCATATGTTTGTGCATACCCCTTGACTACTAATCTTGCCTTGTATCTGTTCACAGAACCATCTGCATTGTGCTTCACCTTATAAACCCACTTACAGCCAATTGCATTCTTACCTTTAGGCAAAGGTACCAATTCCCATGTAGCATTTGCTTCCAAGGCATCCATTTCTTCATCCATGGCTTTCTCCCATTTTTCTTTTCCCATGGCTTGCTCAAAAGAAGTGGGTTCTGGTTCCTGTATCACTTTGACCATATATGCATAGTGAATGGCTGTAAATCCATCATATTTCAGCCTATCCACAGGATACCTAGCTCTCGTAGACCTGCGTAAAGTAGGTTCACTCCCAGGTGCTCTCAAAACATCCCTGGTCTTCCTTACTCCAGGTGTAACAATAGAAGGAATACCCAACTCATCATCAATGCTCTGTTCTGAGCCACTGGATTCACCATCCACATAAGAGTGACCTGCATTCACATCAAACATGGGCTGATCTACCTTCTCTTTTCCTTTTCGTGATACCTGCATACCACTATTTGCACTGCCTTCAGAAGATTCTCCTGATCTCAATCTGCCTGTCCATGGCGAAGAATGTGAACCACTGTTAGAAGACGTTCCAGGTCCACTAATATTTTGTGACTGCTGCTGTGAATTCTGTGCAGCATTACCATTTTGTGCATCTACATCATCAATCACATTTACTGGTTTATACCAGCTACTCATCTCATCAAAAACAACATCTCTGCTCACTGTAAACTTACGAGTAGAAGGGTTATAGCATCTATACCCTTTCTGCTGCAGAGAGTAACCAATAAAGATGCACTTCTCAGCTTTTGGATCCAACTTGGATCTCAACTCATCTGGCACATGTACATAGGCAATGCAACCAAAAATTTTCAAATGAGAAATATCTGGTTTCCTACCAGTATACCTCTCCTCTGGAGTCATCCCATGTATTGCTGCAGTGGGAGTCCTGTTCATTATGTAGACTGCTGTAGCAACTACTTCAGCCCAATAAAAATCTGGCAGATCTTTTTCATTGAGCATGGCACGAGATACCTCTCCAATATGCCTGTTTTTTCTTTCTGCAATTCCATTTTGCTGTGGGGTATGACTGCATGAATATTACTGCTTTATGCCATGCTCCTGCAAGAATCTTGCAAACTCATTTGAGAGATACTCTCCCCCTCCATCTGACCTTAGGCATTTTATTTGCAAGCCTGTTTCTTTTTCAACCATAGCTTTAAGAGTTTTGAAATGCCCAAAAACCTCACTTTTCTTTTTCATAAAATACACCCAAACTTTTCTGCTATAGTCATCAATAAAAGTAACAAAATAATGACAGCCTCCAAGAGATGCAGCTTTAGTGGTCCACACATCATAGTAGATTAATTCCAATGGCTTCTTACTCTCTTGAACATGTCTAGGAAATGGTTTCCTTGCCTGTTTTCCAAACTGACAGGCTTCACATACCTTATGCATTTCTGCAACCTTGAATTTAGGCAATCCTGCAACAATGTTTTGGGCCTGCATTGATTTAAGTCGCTGTACATTAACATGACCAATGCGTTTATGCCAGATATCAATATCTGCAACTACACCGGTCCCATGTGCAAACATTGCTGCACTCAATTCAGGCATGTCTGCATCCAATGTAAACATTATGCCCTTCTTATTTCCTTTTGCTATCAAGCGACCTTTATTTTTCATATCCTCAACAAAGCATCCATGAGGATTAAATCTGACCTGCAAGCCCTGCTCAACCATTTGACCAACAGAAACCAGATTCTTGGTGATATTCGGGACATGAAATACATCATTTCTTTTTCCCATCCTGCATAGACAAAGGAATTTTTCCAATCTGCACAATAGGATGTGCAGTATCATCACCAGTCTCCACAAATCCTAGTTTTTTCATTTTCCTTGCATCCTCCATCCATTCTGCATGACCTGTCATGTGGTTTGATGCACTTGAGTCAACATACCATACATCGTTGCTTTCTTCTGCACTTGTCACAGAATTGTTCATGTGCTGCACCATAAACAAATGCTCATTTCTGTCATCACCCTGTCTACTAGAAGATGCATAATTTCCTTGTTGCAGTTTTCCATTCATGATGTCATTCTGCTTTTTATAGCAGTCTTTGGCCATATGACCCATTTTACCACAGTAGTAGCATTCAACATTACTGTTTGCATTTTGGCCTCTTTGCCATCCACCACGACCTCTTTGGCTCCCCCTGCCTCTAGAGTTACCACATCCTCCTCCATAGGACTGGTTTTCTTGAGTTTGCTGCATATTCTGATTTCTACCACGGCCTTCAAATCGGCCTCCTCTACCTCTGCCTCTACCTCTTCCAGCATTTGAGTAGAAGACAGCTTCTTTTGAAGTTCCTCCTGAAGAAGATGCACCACCATTTCTCTGCTCCTCAGAAATTAGAAGAGCAATCAACTCCTCAAAATCAGGAAATCTTTCACGAACTGAAATGGATGTCCGAAACTGTGCATAATCCTTTCCTAGACCATTCAAGGTCACAGAAACTAAATCATCATCTTCCACTGGCGACCCAATGGAAGCAAGTGCATCTGCAATCTTCTTCCCCTTCATGTGGTAGTCATTGATGCTCATATTTTCTCTTTGCACATTATGCAACTCTTGCTTGAGCTGCATTTTCCTGGCTTGCGTATTTGTGCTATACATTTTTGACAAAGTATCCCATGCCTCCTTTGGCGTACTTGCATCCTGAATATGCACAATCATAGAGTCTGAAATACTGATAGACAGCCAGTACATAACTTTCATGGCTCTCTCATGCCATGCTTTAAATGCCTGCATTTGCTGTTGATTGGGAACATCAGGAAGAACTGGTTCTTCTTCATTTCCTGCAACAAATTTCCAATATCCTTTTCCCATAAGGAAATTCGTCATTCTAAACTTTCATGCTTGGAAGCTGTTCTTGTCAAGCTTTTCAGTGACAATCTGTGAAAGAGAGTCAGACGCCATTACAGAACACTGTAAAAAATTCTGTCACTGCAAAGAACACAACTTCAGCCTCACAAGGGCCAATCTGCAAAACTGACGAAAGTGGTATATGACCACACAGTCACTTCCTAGTGACGATTTTGCATCAACAGGCAACAGGGATGATTTTGTAACTCCCAATGTCTCTGCGCACAGGTATACGATGCAATTTCTACATTAACTTTTCACCGACCTGTAGAACAATGGTCGCACAGCATAAAACTGGGCCTTTTCCTGAGTGCGTGCAGAAAACTTCCGCCTCCAAAACAGGCCCCGAAATGGCCTCAAATCAAAAAAATAGGGTCGCCTAGGGCTAAAGCCCTGTCCCGCAGCATATACTGCCCTCTTGCTTCACCGCGAAGGGCGTCTCAATCTGAGACAATGCACTCTTGCAATTTCTGGCTGTGCTACCTGCAGAGATCTGCTCCCAAAACAGAAAATGAAAGCAACACTGCTCCTCTTACCAGAACACCGCGAGCTTGGCTTGCTTTCTTGAGCTCCTTACCACGAACAAGGCTCTGATACAATGTCAAGATTGTGGGAGAGAAGGAAGGAGTCTCACTTGTAGCTTTCTTGCTTGCACAATGGGGGAATACACACAGAGGTGGAGGCTAAAAACAGTTTTCCTCTTCTTAGTTGTGTAAGCCAAAAGAACTCGCATACAAAGAAATAGAAGAACCCTATATATGGGTCTCAAACCAAAGACAACTAACTAAGGTGGCATACTAACTGAGCCACGAACTAGAGTAGATAAGGATAGCTGTCATCTAGCTATTATTCATGGGCGGTGTACCAACCGCATCTACAACTGACAAGTAGGTGACATAAATGCACAACGGTCACCCTGGCATATCACGAGTGGAGCTCGATATCTCAACAAAAGATACCCTATCAGGCAACCCCCATATGCTAGTAATTATCGCAGCAAAAATGCAAGGAATGGCAGCCCCAAAATCCCTACTTACCCCACTTTTAATGCTGAAAGGAAATATGCAGTTTTGGGATAGCACCACCCTCCAAAAGTGACCCAAAGTATGTTGAAAATAAGACACGAAATGGCTTCAGTCTTAACGGTCAAAAATTCATTCCTCCTGAAGTTATCAAGGATAGAAAAGCTAAAGGCTTGTGCTTTAAATGCAGGGATAATTACACGACTGATCATGCATCCAAATGCCCCTTTAAGAACACCATTGTCAAGTTTAATAGCATGTATGTGCTAGAAGATAGTGACAAGTTAGAAGAGGACTTGCATGACAACTCTCCCATGATAACACTTGCTGAAAATGCTGAATATGAAGAGGATCTTGATACCAATCAATTTTAGGACTCACCGGATGGGTTCCCTTTTGACCCTGGTGGCTGCCCCATTGATGACATGCTTGGAAATGACCCTTGGCACCCCCTCATTCACCACTATATCAGCTTGCTCTATCTCCATGGATGCATGGACCGGCTCTAGGAGCCCGAACACCCTACGAGTACATGGTAACATTGATGGCAAGAGTGTATACATTCTCGTAGATAGTGGCAACACGCACAGTTTTGTGAATAAATCAACACTTGGCCATTTGACATGTGTTCCCATTGAATTACAGCAACCTCTTTGGGTTTAAGTGGCCAATTGAAATGAGGAAGTGAGCTCCCACGTATGCACACAAGTGTCTCTTATGCTGGCTGAAAATTACACAACAAAGGTGGACTTAATTACCCTTGATATGGGCCCCGTGGATGTTGTTTTGGGATGTGATTGGCTTCAGCAGTTGGAAAAAATCTCTATGGACTTCTCTCAGTTGTATATGGAGTTTGTAATGCATGGGCAGCTTGTACACTTGGAGGGAATCAAAGAAATTACAGATTTTCAGCTTATAACAGCAAGACAACTCAAAAAGGAATTCAAGAAATGCTCCCAAATCTTTGTCTTGCATTTTCTTAAGGATAATGATGACCAACACATCTTGGGGAAGCAAAATGCAACACTAAAAGTGCTTTTGGCTGAATATGAGGACCTATTTCAGCCCCCCACTACCCTTCCCCCTCAGAGATCGGTGGATCACTCGATTGACTTGGAGCCCCATGCCAAGCTCATCAATAAACCCCCATATCGACTCTCTAAATGTGTGAGAAAGGAAGTAGCAAAGCAAGTCAAGGAGCTCACTGAAATGGGATTCATAGAGCCTAGCTCTTCCCCTTATGCCTCCCTGGTTTTATTGGTTAAGAAAAAGGACGGATCCTTCCGGTTGTGCATTGACTACCGTGATCTCAATAAAATCACCGTCAAAAATAGATACCTCATCCCTCGAATTGATGACTTGCTTGATGAACTCAAGGAAGCACGCTACTTCACCAAGATTGATTTGCAATCTGGTTACCACCAAATGAGAATGAGGGCAGGTGATGAAGTCAAAACAGCCTTTCGGAGGCTTGTACCATTTCCTTATTATGCCATTTGGGCTCACTAATGCACCCGCCACGTTTCAGAGCTTAATGAACAAAATATTGCAGCCATTTCCAGTTTGTATTGGTATTCTTTGATGATATACTCATTTACAGCAAGTCATTGCATGAGCATCTCAAGCATGCCAAGCAAATTTTTGATGTACTAAGAGAGCACCAGCTATTTGCCAAAGAAAGCAAGTGTGTCTTCATGCAAACAGAGGTTGAGTACTTGGGACACATTGTTAGTGAAAAAGGTATCCAAGCTGATCCTAAGAAAGTGCAATGTGTTTGGGAGTGGCCCACCCCTACTACCACTACCTCCTTGCGTGGTTTTCTTGGAGTCTCCTCTTTTTATCGGAGATTTATTCACCATTATGCCACAATTACAGCCCCGTTAACAGACAGGCTGAAAAAAGAGGCTTTCCTATGGGATGAATTGGCTGACCGCAGTTTTCACCAGCTGAAAGACTTGCTCACTTCAGCCCCCATCCTCGTATGCCCCGACTTTTCAAAGGATTTTACCATCCAGTGTGATGCTAGTGGACGGGGTATTGGTGTAGTCTTGCTGCAAGAACATGGGGTAATAGCATTTGAGAGCCAAAAATTGGATGATAAAGAGAGAGAGTTGTATGTCTATGATTAGGAGATGTTGGCAGTCATTCATGCTATCAAAAAGTGACATCAATACTTGTATGGCAGTAGATTTAAGGTGAAAAGTGACCACCATGTACTCAAATACTTCTTGACTCAGCCCAACCTCACTCCCAAACAACGTAGATGGGTGGCTACCCTACAAAACTATGACTTTGAGATTACCCACACCCGTGGCAAGGACAATGTAGTGGCTGATGCTCTCTCTCGCATGTGGGCATGCAAGGTTTCATCCATCACTGAACTCCACCATGATTGGATTGAAGAGCTCCAAGAGGCATACTTGCTTGATGCTGAATTCAACCCTCTTTTCTAGAAATTACAATAAGGTGTCATGGATGACAACTCCCAATATCAGCTCCACAACGGCCTCATTTGGATCCATGGTCGTATTGTGATTCCCCATACTTCTCCTTTCACCCAAAGGATCCTTGAAGAGATGCATTCTTCACTGATTGCTGGCCACTTAGGGGTCTTCAAAACATATGACCAAGTCTCAAAAAGCTTCCATTAGAAAGGTCTATGGCAGGATGTTAAAAACTTTGTGTCTAGATGTGTGCCTTGTCAACAAAATAAAGATAGCACTCTTAAACCAGGTGGATTGTTGCTGCCCTTACCTATCCCCGAAGGAAAATGGACCCACATTACCATGGATTTCATCACTGGTTTACCTACAACCAAGAAGGGTTGGGATAGCATATATGTGGTAGTTGACCCGACTCACTAAAGTAGCCCATTTCATCCCTACAAAATCTCAGTTTACAGCATCTCAAGTTGCCACTCAGTTTATGGAGCATGTTTTTAAGTTGTATGGCTTACCCCACGTCATAGTACATGACTAGGACACCAAATTTATGAGTCAGTTTTGAGAGACAATTTTCAGCTCCATGGGGATCAAATTGGCTCCGTCTACAACCTATCATCCCCAAATGGATGGGCAAACCAAGCGAGTCAATAAGTGGCTTGAAACCTATTTGTGACTTTTTTGTCATGACGTGCAGAATTCTTGGGATGTATGGTTGCACTTGACTGAATTTTCTTACAACAACTACACTCATTCGAGCATTGGAGTCTCTCCCTTCGAAGCATTGTATGGTTATCGGGTTCCCCTTCCTACCGTGATCTTCAATGAAAAGCTCAACCCCCTTGGAAAAGAAGTGTTGGACCGCATGCAAGCTTTACTTCAACAATGCAAGGTAAACCTCAAAAGGGCTCAAGATCACATGAAGCTCCATGCTGATGCAAAAAGAAGACCCCTTGAATTGGTACTCCTCAAGGTCCCCAAGTCCCGTTATGCTACACTAAAGGACGATTCTTGCAACAAGTTGGCACACCATTACTATGGGCCCTACAAAATCACTAAGAAGGTCGGGGACTTGGCTTTCCGTCTCCAACTCCCTCCCACTACTAAGATCCATGATGTCTTCCATGTGAGCCAATTGAAACCTTTCATTGGCACTCCCAAAGATCATGTAGAGGAGCTACCACCCATAGATGAGGAGGGCCTTATCCCAGTATATTCCTGAAGCGGTCATTGGGCAACGTGAAAAGCAACTCCGCACCCATTCCATACATGAATACCTGATCAAATGGCAAGGCCTACCAATAGAGGAAGCCTCTTGGCACCCAGCATCTATCTTGGATGAATTTCCACACCTCAAGGAGGCTGTATTGGCTGGAACTTAACCATGACACCTGTTTTGGGCTGCAGTCTGCATCTGGACAGCCCCCTGTTTTACACTAGTTTTGGTTCTGGTCCATTTTCAGTCCCCACCCCCCATACATGGACTAAAAGTACACCTTGAGGGCTCCGTGCCAACACCTTACTTGCCCCGATCGGAGTTCCCTAGAGGAAGTTATGACTTTTTTTCTCCAGCCATACCATCTGGGACAACACACTAGTAATTCCTGGACAGCCCTCTATTTTGTAATAGTTTTGGTCCTGACCTAATTGCAAGCCCGCCCCACCCACATGCGCTGAAAGTACAGCTCATGGGCTCCGTAACAACACCTCAATTGTCCCATTCGGAGTTTCTCACACAAAGTTATGGCTGATTTCCTATAGCACACCCTTACAGGACATGACCACATCCCTTATTTTTCAGGACAAAAACTTTATGAGACGGGATGGTTTGTAATGAATGGGGATCATGGGAACATGGCATGGGAACATACCAGTCACACTGACGGTATATAAGGTGTAAGAGGGTATTTTGAGGATCACAGAAATGATCAAGAAACTCTCTTTTCACCTTCTCAAGCTTCCATGGCTTCTTCTTCTTCCTCTTCTTCTTCTTCTTCTTCCTTTTTCCCTCTTTCTCTCTCTTCTTCTTGTCTTTTTCTCTCCTCTCCCTCTTCTCCTGCAGTCCTTCTCTCTCTCCTTCCCCTTAGTTAGGACAGTTAGGTCTCTTTCATTACAAAAAGACAATTGCACTCATCCATGTATGACAAATGCATCTACACCTAAGTGTAAC
Source organism: Lygodium microphyllum (assembly GCF_053477565.2). NCBI lineage: Eukaryota > Viridiplantae > Streptophyta > Polypodiopsida > Schizaeales > Lygodiaceae > Lygodium > Lygodium microphyllum. Next base: position 111,955,443 of record NC_141139.1, read on the forward strand.
CAGTGATGTGAAGTCTATACTTGGCTGTGATTAATTAGAAAGGTCACCGAGATGACGATCTCCAAGATCGTTTTCATAGGAAAACATGCAATTATCTATAGGAAATGGATGTCCACTATTGCGCAAGTTAGGATTCTTCACAGTTATCTAGTCTCCAATAGAGTTACTCCTGTTGGGAAAGAGGATTGCATAAGGACTTCCGTCATGAAATCAAGAGACAAGAAATTCTAGAAAGTTACTTAGAGACTTGATAGATTTGGATCAAGATATGAACGGCCAATTAGAAACTTAGATTGGCTTATCCAAGCATCATACAAAATATTAATTTGGGAGACTAGGTAAACTTTTGGTAGATGTTGAAATTTGAACCTAAGTTCAATAGTTTGGATCCTTAGTCGAAAAATAAGGATAAGTATCCTCTAGTATTGGCTTGATCATAACTTACAAGGTAATGCTTGTATGAATCCTTGACATGCACCCTAGGCAAAAGAAGGGAGTGTTAAGAAAATTTTTGCATAGTATTGCTCTCGCATCCCAAGGGGGAGAGCAAACATGAGGGAAAAGTGATATTGTACTTATTCGCACACCTTTTGAAAAAATGTAATGGTCTTGATAGTTGGCCATAATAGTTGTGCTTCCAAACTAATTATTGGTTGCGGTTTTGGGTAATCGTTCAAGTGCTTGATTAGTTATATAATTTCATGGCGGAATCTATGATGACAAATTTTCCATAGGGATAAAAGGATTATTTTTATGAAAGAAGATATTAGGGCTAAATGCCTTAGTTGTGCTTGATTCTTAATTGGATTAATTAAGGAAGTATATTTTGCACAGTGGATCACCTCCACGATCGCACCACGAATCAACCCGAAAAGGGCACTGTTCAATTCAAGGGCCAAAGATCGAGTGGTGAAAAGGCCAACCACGGGAATAATGTTTCACTCTTAGGCAGGTTGTGGGTCAGGGGAGCTTTGGACACCCCTTGTTGAAGACCTCAGTGGCCCCAACGTCTGTGCACATGGGAAGATCCTATTGTAGATTAAGGATGGAATTTGTGGTGCCATGTGATTTGGACTATTACTTCTGCAGGGCAGAATTGACATATAATTTCTCCTATATGGGTAGGAGACAAGGATTAACTTGAAGATAAGTTAAGGAGCTTGTCTGTCAAAAGGACTACTTGCTCTATATTCATGTCTATGCAATAAATTACGCAAACGAACCCTATTTTCCTAAAGGTTTAATTAAGGAAGATGATTTTAAATGTCACACATGATTGTGGTAGGACCTAATTAAATAACTAAAGAACTCCTATTGAGGGAAGCGGGTGGGCAGAACCCCCCACGGGTCTCGCCTTATGATAGGATGGTCCCAGAAAACTAGGAGGCTTCTCGCAAGGTTTGAAATTGTGAGGGTAGAACCCCGATTCATGCCGTTCTAGGAGACTGGGATAAGATTATGCCCTATAGGTAGAGAGGTTGAGTTACGCATCCCTCTCATTTCCCATTCTCTTTGAACCAAGTGCGGCATGGATCTGCTTCGACTTGGGTATCTCTACGTAAAGTAAGATATCCAAGACCCAACACTAGAATGCTCTCAGGAGACCTTGACCACTAGGGATCCAAATTTGAGGCTGAACCCACTGGGATTGACCTAAAATTTGGGTTCCTAGTGGTCAAGGTCACCTGACAGCATTCTAGCGTCAGGTCTTGGATATTCTACTGATCAGGGCCTTTTACAAACCGGATTTCTATCACAAAATTTGGCCAAAATCCCTATCAAGAGCCTTATCCATAGCTTAAACCCTACATCTTATCACTTTGGGTTTACTCTTCAAGCACTAGGTATGCTACATTGCTTTTTCTCGGTTATGATAACTCTAGCAAGTGGGAAAACAAGTTCTTAGGAGGGATGTCAATGTAAAGGGTAAAAGGGATGGATTATCTTAGTGAAGGTGGAAATGGATTACACCTAGAGGTTGAGTGAGTACATAGATTTTTTCAAAGGACTAGTCTCCAACTACACGTGGGTTCCACCAACATCACTAAGATCTGGGATCTATTACCATCATTAGAGGACACCTCACCCTTGTACACAAGTCAATGTCCACATCATGGTGTCATTTGGATCTTATACAAAAGCTTACAAGCATGGACCTCCTCTGTCACATGCTTATATGTATTTATATATATATATAAGGAACTAAAGTCAAAGTAACTTTTGGAAGCCATTTTTTATAATTTCAATAAATTCCAAGGAAAATTGAATTTCAAGAAAATTCTTGCGATTCCCAACTGGTTTTGACCTGGTCTACAATATTGTAGCATAAACCTTTTTCAGATTCTTCACCGATTTGAAGTTATGAAGGCGCAGACTGCTAGTTGCATGCAATTTTCTTCTCTATTTCACCCTTATCACATCAGCTTTCCATTTTATACTTCTTGTAAATATATTATAATAATGTGCTTTGGGCACCCACCTCTTGTAATCTAGCTCCCTTTCTCTAGCTTGTTTACCACCACCCTTGGCTTCTTGCATGATGACCAAGGTGGGGACTTGTCCCATCTACTATTCTCCATATTATCAAAGATGTCATACATCATATAGGATTATGTTAATCAAGAAGATTAGCTTAATTGAATCCCTCGTGGAGGCTATATAAGGTGCCCATGGAGATGTAAAGAAAGAGAATGACAAGCACATGAGAGCACTCTAGAACACCCTCATGCTAGTCCACCTCTTTGAGAGATAAGCTATGAGTGAGTCTCTTTTATTATGTAGCATTCCATGACTACATAATGAAAAGCTTCCTCTACCACTTCTCCTCTTGTCTCCCTCTCTTCTCATCTCTCTCTCTCTCTCTCATATTCTAATATGGTGTCTAGATCATATGTACTCTCTTCTAATTCTCCCTCTATATTCATACTTAAACTTATTAAGCAAGACTTGCCATATGCTCTATTGGTGGGGAATCCTTATTTTCTCATGTTATATATATGTTCATGGGAGAAATTAGGAGCCATCGCCTCTCTTAACCTTCCATTATCTTCATTTCCCTTAAGATGGGCTACAAATTCTCTCTTGTGAAGTTGTCTTTTGGTTCTTTCCATTCTCTTTGAGGAAAGGGATGTCCTAGCCTATCCTCCCTTTGGCTAGGTGGTGCCCTTCTTCAGCTCTCTTAGTGAGGATTGGAGGCTGGGTGGGTAAGAGACAACCCTCTCATATTTTCAGCTCTCACCTACTTTATGCAAAGATACCCAAGCCAAAGCACATCCATGCGGCACTTGGTTCAAAGAGAATGGAAAACAATAAGGATACATCACTCAACCTCTCTATCCGTAGGGTATAATCCCATCCCGGTCCCCTAAAATGACATGAATTGGGGTTCTAACCTAACAGAATCTAAGGGTCGGAACGTCAGTAAAACCTTATGAGAAGCCTCCTATTTTTCTCGAACCACCCTGCCGTAAGACGGACCCGTCGAGGGTTCCACCCACCTGCTTCCCTCAATAGGCATTCTTTAGTTATTTCATTAGGTCCTACCACAATTATTTGTGACATTAAAATCAGCTTCCTTAATTAAGCCTTTAGGAAAATAGGGTTCATTCGCGTAATTTATTGCACAGACACGAATATAAAGCAAGTAGTCCTTTTGAAAAACAAGTTCAAACAAGCTCCTAAACTTATCTTCAAGTTAATCCTTGTCTCCTATCCATACATGAGAAATTATATGTCCCTTCTACCCTATAGAAGTAACTAGTCCAAATCACATGGCACCACAAATTCCATCATTTATCTAGAATAGGATCTTCCAACGTGCAAAGACGTTGGGGCCACCAAGGTCTTCAACTCAATTTTGGACTTGGCAAGGGTGTCCAGAGCTCCCCTAACCCACAAATTGCCTAGGAGTGAAACATTATTCCCATGGTTGGCCTTTTCACCACTCAAACTTCGGCCCATAAATCAGCCAATGCCCTTTTTTGCTTGATCCACGGAGCGATCATGAAGGTGATCCACCATGCAAAATATCCATCCTTAATTAATCCACTTAAGAATCAAACACAATCAAGGCATTCAGCCCTAATATATTCTTTCAAAAAAATCATCCTTTTATCCCTACGGCAAATTTGTCATCATAGACTCCACCATGAAATTATATAACTAATCAAGAACTTGAATGATTGCCTAAAATTGCAACCAATAATTAGTTTGGAAGCATAACTATTATGGCTAATGTTTGTTCAACTATCAAGACCATTGCATTTCTTCAAAAGGTACACGAATAAGTACAATATCACTTTTTCCTCATGTTCGCTCTCCCCCTTGGGATGCGAGAGCAATACTATGCAAATTTTTTCTTAACACTCCTTTCTTTTGCCTAGGATGCATGTCAAGCATTACCTTGTAAGTTACGATCAAGCCAGTACTAGAGGATACTTATCCTTATTTTTGGACTTAGCGTCCAAACTATTGAACTTAGATTCAAATTTCAACAAATTCTACCAAAATTTTAACTAGCCTCTCAGATTAAAGTTTTGTTACGAAGCATGGGTAAGCCAATCTAAGTTTCTAATTGGCCATTCATATCTTGATCCAAATCTATTAAGTCTCTAAGTAACTTTCTAGAATTTCTTGTCTCTTGATTTCATGATGGAAGCCCTTATGCAATCCTCTTGCCCAACAAGAGTAACTCTATTGGAGACTAGATAACTGTGAATAATCCTAACTTGCACAATAGTGGACATCCATTTTCTATAGGTAATTCCATGTTTTCCTATGAAAACAATCTTGGTGATTGTCATCTTGGTGACCTTTCTAATTAATCACAGCCAACTATAGATTTTGCATCACTAGTTACACTTAGATGTAGATGCATTTTTCATACATGGATGAATGCAATTGTCTTTTTCATAATTTTAACTCTGGCACTTGAATATGCATCCTACAATTATAATGATGGAATTTATCCCTTTCAATGACTTATTCTCATACGGTATAGTACTTGACCCAATGTATCTCATGCGAAAATCAAAGCAAGCATCTAACAATTTGGAAATGTATTACTTTTATTAGGTACCGTAGTTGTATTAATAGTGATACCCTCGGCTTGAAGCTTCATTGCTGGTTGTGGGATTTCCACATGCATGCGACATTCTTTGCTTCGTTGCTAGGTGTGGGATTTCCACCCGTACGCGACATTCTTTGCTTCGTTGCTGGGTGTGGGATTTCCACCTGCATGCAATATTCTTCGCTTGGGGGCCATTCTCAATCTTCTTCTCTTTTAGATGCAACCCTCGCTAGAACTTCAACAGCCTTTTTCTCAAATAGAGGGAGCAAATGGGGGGAATAAGCTCGTGGGGTGGAAGCAAAAGGAAGGTGCGTGTGGTCTCCCTCTAAGGAGGGGAGAAAAGAAACCTTCTAGAATCCTCTCTCTCTCTCTCTCTCTCTCTCTCTCTCTCTCTCTCTCTCTCTTAGCAACGTGTTGTGGCATCCTCCTTTCTTTTTCAATGGGGGGAAGGGAGGGGGTTTTATAATGGGGGAGGTGGGGAGGTGGTATCGACGGTGGTGTCTCACCCCACTCACCGCCCGTCAATGTGTGCATGGCGGCGGGGGATTCCTTAGTCCCCCAAGTGGCCATAGACTAGACGAGGTGGCGAGGGGGTGGTAGGTCACGTGATCTCCCCCCCTCATCATCATTATCTTCTCTTCTCCCCTCCCCCCCCGCCACTTTTTTGGCGTCGACAAGAGGGAGGAGATAAAATTTTAATTACTTTTTTTTTAATAAGAGAAAAAAAATCCTTTTTAAAGAGCCTTCTCAAGGCTTGTTCATGCACGTGGAAGGGAGTGCAAACCAAGAGAGGGAGATTTAACCATTTTTGGCCCGGTATGTTACATCCTCTCCCCCTTAGAGGAATTGAGATATTCTCATCTCGAAAGGAACTAGGGGTTTCATTTTGGAACCTATGGGGTAAGACCCATCACACATTCATTGCGACACTTTGACCACTCATAAGCATGCGGTCTTTTAAAACAACAACTTATTGTATTTGATATATTCAAGTTTGGATTACAAGAGAAAAGTTTATTGTAGTTACATCTCATGAATATCTTCTAGGTTTTTTTTCTACGTATCTAATTATGGTGAATATATCCAATGTTGTGGCACTAGGAGTATCGGTGTTTAGGGTACTTTGGACACTCCCTTTTGAAATGACCTAACTCCTTGCAATAGAAATAATGCGGAACTTTATCACTTGGGGCCGCAAGATTCTTGGTTGTCTTTGGCAAGATTTTCTTCTTTAGAACAAATTGCCCTAGGATCCTTTTAGCCAATCGAAGTGATCCTTTATCTCAGAAACTTTTTTTCCAAATTTTCCTCTTGTTAGATCTAGACTAAGATCCATAGACAATCGGCTTTGCTTGTAATACTAAAGAATACTCATGAGCTTTGACATTCTGGTAAGACCCAATCTATATTAGTTGAGAAGAAACAACTTAAGAGAAATTCATTGTAAGTTATAACTGTCAGTCCTTGCTAAAGTATCTATGATCACTTGTAAGTTCTAGGCTCAAAATTGATGCAACTAATATTACTCGAGTTAACTGTAGTTACAAGAGTAAGGTTTATTCTTATACAAGTTGTATTACATGCAGATGTATTGGTTTGTAGGTCTTTGTCTTCATCTAATTCCTCTATATATCCAAAAACTGCATTTGTGTAGCTTCATTTTCTTGGAGGCTCAATATCTTCTGGACTTAAGTCAGGGTAGTTTGCTGGGACATGCCCTAGCTCATTGCAGTGGAAGCATCGATGATAGGGACATCTCTTACGGATGTGCCCTATCTTGCCACACGTGTGGCATCTCTTGTCTTGATCTCAGGAATCATCTTTGTCACAATTGCCCCATTTAAGTTCTTGGATGATTGTATTTTCTCGAAGTAATGCATCTTACAAGTTTGTTGGATGCATTGCTTCAAGACGGTGGTTCAGAAGAGTGTTCAGGCCATGGCAAAATTTTGATAGAGTATTGACCGATTGTGATTCATCTACCATTCTTCAACAACAATCAAGAGGTAATTCTTGTTCCCTACTCTTAATTTTCCCTATTAATCCACTTGTTCAAGCTTTCCAATTGCTGAAAGGGAACAAATTAAGAGTAAATCATTGATGTCATGATCATACAGTACCTTACCTAGGGTTGATTGATGTTGTTTACTAATTTCCAACTTTGTCCATTCATAAATTGATGCCCAAATGATTGCATAGATTGATTCATTACTCCTTGCTTTGCTGCTTGATCAACCCATATTACAAATTCATGCAATTTCCTTTCATTGATGCTTAAGAATTGCTTAACCTCTAACTTTGGGGTTTTTGTGATTCAATCCATTGAGAGTATCCAATAAATTGTAAAAGGTGAGCATAGTAAATCAATGAGTCAGTGATTACTATTGGTAAGCCTTTCTCATCCTCAGTTTTCATACATTTTACCTTTCAATTCTTGCATACCATGAAATGAAAAAATCATGATTTAGCCATACATTGCATTCCTTGATTGTTAGAACACTAGCTCTGCCATGTATATTCTGACCGAGGAAAAAGGTCAAAGCCGAACGAGATAGCAAGACAAAAGAAAGGTGACCCTCCCTTTCTATTTAAGACTCCGTAACACTGATTGCGAATCATGGGACGAAGCCTCAACCATATGTCTCAAATGATCGACCATGACACTGAGGGGCATGCAATAGAACAAATCATTGTTGACTCCAAACCTAAGGGAAAAGTATTAGATTATGAGCAAGCAAGACTCAATCAAATGAATCTAGTAACTATATATGAAATCATGACCTTTTTTTAGAGGTTCAGAGCCCATGTAGGTTCCCGTACTACTGCTTTATCCCTCACCACAGGTGGTGGACCACGAAAGACTTGGGAAAGAGTGGATGAAGATTTGAAGACTTGGGATACCAAACAGGGCAGTTTGTAACATCCTTGGACAGATTTACAGGTCTTTTCACACAGGTACCTATCAATTGCAGGGGTTTATTGGATACTTAGAGGTGACTTACAGCTTATCACAAGTCTACTAATTGCTTTGAAGGTCTACAAGTACTACATGATTCATTTCAGGGTCAAACAGGGTTCCCATAGAGTGTTAACAGGTTGCACGAATTCTTTGGATAGGTATATAGTTCTTATTACATAAAATTATACCTGATCCAAATCCATCAAAAGAGGGGATCCTAAGCTCCGATTTGAATAAAAAATTTTGTTGATCCGATATTGGAAGCAAAAGTTATGGTCAATTTACTAATAGGGGGTCTAGTGGACTGCACCTAAACAAGCTGTCTGGAATACTCTGTTTGAGTTCAATCAACCTATATACCCTATTGCAAGTTGAGATATTATTAAGTATGGTATATCCCCATATAATAATCTTTCCATAAAGCTATTAAGATTTGGGATTAGTACCATATTTAGAGAGAAACAAGAGGTTTAGTGATAAATTGTCTACTATTACAGCACTGTTTCCTAATGGCCAGGAATAAGAAGATAGACCCTATTACTGAGGCATTGAATGATGGTGTCAGAGACTTCCAAGAGGATCAAAATTAAACAACTAAAGCCCATAATGTTGATCAAGTGGATGAATAATTAAGTATTGGGATTGCTCATAGTACACATTAAGGACAGTAGGACATACATGAAGAGCATGTAGAGAATGATTATCTCCTATTGTAAAAAGAGCTGGGGCATGTCAATAAAGTCCTTTCTAAGGATTTGAAGACTTTGAATGAAGGCTTAACCCATATGAATCAAGGTTTTTTGCAAGGGATGGTGGCTTAGGTATACCAAGGAATCTCTGAATTGCAGCAAAGCAATAAATTCTTATTCCAAGAGCTCATCTCAGCCATAAAGGAAATCGGAAGCAAACCACAAAGTGAACCTCAAAATATTGAAGACTTCCATGTGATTCCCTTTGTTGGTAATCCTTCCCATCCAAACAAAGAAAAGTCTCAGCCACCAGTAATGCACATATTTGAAAAGGGAGAGCCATCTAGAGTCAGTGGCAACCATCATCCTTCACAAATTCATGGTATTCATATCCGAAGGCCTTAGTTTAGCAATCCAAAGGATAATCATAGATATGAAGGGGAACAGGACAACACTCGATGGGATAGTTATTATCATGGATGTGACCCCTTCTACAAGAATTTTTAACATCAGCCCTCAAATGCACAAAAAGGAAATGCAGTCAATAATCAAGTTCATGAAGGTGGAAGGCATGATGAGCGAAGATCAGCCCATGACATCCCAAATCAAGAGCGTGTTTCAAATGGACAACCCTCATCTCACGGTTTTGGGCCACCTACTTTTAAAAAAATTCATGGAATAAAGATTCATGGAGACAACAATCTCATGGGCAGCCATCTTACAATGAAAAAGAATATAAAGAGAAGATCAATATCACTAATTTCAAAGGAGATAATGCATCACCTTCGGAATGGGAGGAGTGAATCAATAAGCTTGAATTGTACTTCACCCTTTACCCTAGAATTGAAGAGGCCAAAATTTATTTCGCGGCTCTTCATCTTGAAGGTTATGCCCATACTTGGTGTCGTTACATGCAAAAGATTGGGCAAAGTTTTGACTCTTGGGAGGAGTTCAAGCAAGCGATGGTTGATGTCTTTGTGTCTCCTTTGGAAAAAGAAAGACTTCAAAGAAGATGGTATGCATGCACTCAAAGGGGAATGTCAATTAGAGACTATTCCAATGCCTACTTGAATCTTTCAATGTATGTTGAATGTATTTCAGATTTTGCTAAGTTGAATAAATACATTTTTGGTCTTGACCCTGCCCTATCATCAGAGATAGGAGCTCAACAACCAAAAACATTACATGAGGCCATACAATTGACTGAAAGATACTCTTTGAAGTACAAAAGGGATGCATGAAATTTTCAGCAAAGAAGTATGGGTAATAATGTTTCCAATCAACCTACAAAGTATGGGAAAGTTTTTAGCCAATCAAAAGACTCTTTTAGACAAGAAAACAGAGGTTATAATAGTCCAAACAGTTATAACAGTAAAATGCCAACATTTTCCACTCTTTGTGCCTCTAAACAAAGTGGAAATTTTGTACCAAAACAGGGGCAAACTTTCAGAAATGTGGGTGAGCCAAGAAGTACTTTTTCAAGAATTAAAAATGCTCCTAAAATTCCCCAAAATAGTTCTAACAGTAACTTCCTTCCTCACGACAAGCTTTGGGAAATGCATGCAAAAGGATTATGCTTCAAGTGTGGGGAGAAGTGCTCACAAGATCATAAGTTGAAGTGTAAAGCTAAGAACTCAAAAATCAACATGGTGATCACTCAGGAAGTGGAAGTTGAAAAAGAAGAAGATCAAGAGGGAAATTTACTGCATGTTGATGCATACCCAATGGTTGAAGAGATTCATGAAGAGGAGCATGCCACCAATGACGAATTATATGATCCCATGGATGGATTTCCTTTTGATCTAGGTGGTAATCACGATTCTCATGTTTCCTTGTATACCATCTCACATGATGCATACATCAGTTGCAAAGGGAAAAATACACTTAGACTCAAAGGTCTCATTAATGGCAAGGTTGCACATATTCTAGTGGATACGGGTAGCACTCATAGCTTCGTCAACACCAAATCTTTGAATGGGCTGAAGTTGCTACCCATTGATATGGATTCTTCCTTGTGGATACAAGTTGCCAACAGTGCATATGAGTCTAGTAAATAAGTGTATCCATGCACCTCAATTGAGTTATTTCCCTCTTGCACAATAAAAGTGGATTTGATCACTTTGGATATGGGGCCTATTGGCATTGTCATTGGTTGTAATTGGTTGAAAACACTTGTCAAATTTACATTAGACTTGGAACAAATGCTAATGGAATTTAATTGGCAAGGACATCACATAGAGTTGAAATGTAAAGACCACAAACAAATAGAACTCATTTCCATGAAGAAGTTGCGAAAAGAAATCAATGCAAAATCATGCATCTTCACTCTTTTTCTTGCATGATGATATCCTAATCTATAGTAAATCCAAGGATGAGCATTTAAAGCATATGAAAGAGGTCTTTGACACTTTACGAAGACACACACTCTTTTCCAAGATGACAAAGTGTTCTTTCATGGAAAATGAAGTTAAATACTTAGGTCATGTTGTGGGAGAATAAGGGATTAGAGTGGATCCCAATAAGGTAAAATGTGTCAAAGAATGACCTACTCCTATGAATGCAACCTCTTTGAGAGGATTCCTTGGGTTGTCATCCTTCTATATGATGGGACCTAAAATGGGCCGGCACTGGCTATAGCACTAGTCGGACCTCATAAATATGACAGACAACCCCACCACACAGCCTCGCGGGCCAAGAGCATCTAAAACTCACTTTGCACTAAATGCTTATGATGATTTTGCATTTGTATCCAATATGTAGTCCAACGTTTACCTTCCCTTCTCCTCAGAGGGAGATCCCATAACATATAGGCATAATGCCTCGTAATACACACATAGGGAAGTACCTCTCGACTGATTGCTGCGGCTCCACTGCGACTTTTATACACCCCAAGGATTAGCCCCAAGATGCATTGCTAACACATATAACATAAGGGATTTTAATTTACCTTACAAAACTTTTCCCAATGGAAACACCCATCTAACCCTACAGCTTAGGTTTTCTGTCCTCTTAGCATTAGTCAAAGTTTATCAAACAAGTGCAATGTATTCCAGGAGATACCACATGGCATGCTTGATGCAAGGTGTATGACAATTATGCACAAGCATTTTATGATTAAAAATAGCCATGTGAGGTGTGGAAAACAGCCCTTTCATGAATTCTAACTAACCGTTACGTGCTGTGTTGCTTTAAGGACTAGCATCGGAACTTCCGTGCTACTAGTAACCTCTATTTAATTATGGAGCGATCTCTAAATACTATGCACAAAGAGGGAAATCAGAATTTGTATCTTTTCAGTAATTAGATCGCCACACCACCTTCATCCTCCCCTCACCGTTTAGGTGTTGCTGCGGTGCATAGGTATAAATGGTTGTCTTGTATCATTTTTGTATGTAAAAAGCGATAAACACAGACTTTAATATAAAAGACAAGGCCAATTGGGGCTTAACCTCATGCTTAAACCTTGCCAAACATTCACACACATAAATCTTATTTTTCTATAAATTTTTAGCGTAAAAATCCAAATTTTACCCATTTTTTGCTATTTTTCTCTATTTATTATTCATGGAAAATAGATATTCTCTGATTTATTTGTATTGTCTCATTGTTTTGACTGAGATTTAACATTTTCTCTGGTGTTATCCCATTTTCATCTCTTTTCTCCAACTCAAATCCCAAAAAGACTACTAATTTCCACTAAAAATATCATTTTACGGGTTTTAAAGAATTAATAATGACTCTAAATCATCACATGTTCTGTATTTCTATAATTCCAGCCCTCAATCATGATGTAAACAAGGTTCATACAAAATTTCATTGCATATGAACAACATTTGGACCATGAAACAGCAAAAACAATCAAATTTCTTTGTAAAATTGAAGCATACCGCGTGTCTTGCGTGTTGCGGGTTTTTTAATCATTATTCTGAGCAGCCCACAGACTGCTGACCAGCAACCATTCTTCAGTGCTGAACCCCTTTTCTCAGCCTGCTCTTCGTCTTGAAGCAATCCGATCATAGTCAGACAAGCATTCTTCAGCCCCTCCTCTTCTTGAATTCTTGCACATGAATAGCATCTATGCAAGAGAGAGAGGGAGGAGAGAGAAATACTGGTTTTTGTTCTCTTCACTCAGTGCATCATTTTTCTATCGGTTTGTGGTGATGGAGGGCAAAGGATAGAAGCATTCCAAGCCCAGGAGCACTCCTCCTGATTCACTCAGTTAGAAAAGCATCATCAGGGAGAAAAGAGGGGGCGCAAAAAACTGACCCCCCCGCCCCCCAATCGTTTCATTTTTCGTGGGCATTCTTGCCCATAAGCTCTTTAACTAGAGCTTTAAGCTAAATACCCAACTTATCTAGTTTATGTTTTTGCATTCACACTCTTGGTCAAGTGGTTTTTTCAAATTTGAGGGGGCAAACGATATTAGAATCAAGATCCGTCTGGACAGATGGCTCCGTGACGTCGAAATCTACAAAGCTGGGCCTCGTCACACTCTCCTCGGCTTCCAGATCTAGTAGCTGATTCACAACCCCAAACCTTGCAGGGATTAAATGGGGGATCAAACGATCTCGGAACGGAGATCCGAGATTGCGTTGGATTCTTGACGTCATTTTACATCTAGGAAAACTCTAGCTCGACCATCCACCACTGTTTGATTTCCACGAAAATAAGCACTGGTGCCTTCGGGACTTGCAGCTTAAAATTGTACTGATTGCCACTGCCGCCTTCAACGAAGTCTATTTTTCCCTTGATATTCGTAATTTTTGGCTATTTTTAAGCACTTCTCGGCATAAAAATTTATCTGTCACATTGGCGACCACAGGATAGGGCGACTCAGCCCGTCAAATTCCACGAATAGATTTGCACAGAAACAACAAAAAGGAGCATCAAGCTGATACAAAATAGATACAAAACAAGACACATCACAACTCATACCCTACCCCTTGACAAAACCAAGGCATGAAATCCATGAGGAGTAGGCCTAGCATAATCTGATAGAAGGCCCGAAGCTATGTCAAGAATCGCGTGGTGGGGGGACTTGCTCAAGATGCTGCATCGAACACACACATAATGCACAAGGAGAAGCTCACTCAAGAGACAAGAAGAGAGATGGAGGCCAAAACATTTTCTTGCTGGTTTCTTCTTCTTCTTCCACACTCTTTACAATGTACACAAAGTATAGATAAGATACAACATAAAGGAAAGTGGCCCTTTGCATTAAATTTGACTTGCAGCCCTTACTCTACCATTTGACTGACTGACACCAAGTCCTTTGTAATAGATGGCACATGTAATACATCTGAAAGACTCTTTGTCATACCATCATGCAAGGACAAGGGAACTTTTCCAATGTGTGAAATTGGGTGGCATGAATCATCACCCGTCTGCACATAACCTGTATTTTGCAAATCATGCATCTCTCCAAACCATTCTGCATGGCTGGTCATATGATTGGATGCACCTGAATCAACATACCAAACATCATCATGTGTTCCCTTTCTTGTAACAGCATTCAACATATGCTGCATAACAAACAGACGTTCATTTTTGTCTTCATTCTGTCGTGAAGACGATGCATAGTTTCCTTGCTGCAACTTACCACTACGAATATCATCTTTCTTAGCATAACATTGGGCTACAATATGACTTGTTTTGCCATAGTAGTGATACATAATACCAGAGTTGTTAGAACCTTTGTTGTGCCATCCACCTCTTCCTCTAAAGCTCCCCCTGCCTCTAAAGTTACCACGACCTCCTGAAACCTGCATATCGCCAAATTGCTGATTCAATCTGTTTTGTTGGTTATCACTACCACCTCCTGTACCACGATCTCTTGAAGAGGACCTTCCACGTCCCCTTCTTGAAATGGAGTAGAAAGCTTGGACCTATTTACCACTTTTTTCAGATGTCTCACTCTACATGTTGATATTTTCAGTGATCATAAGGGAGACCAACTCATCAAAATCTGGAAATGGCTTTCTGACATATACGGAAGTTACAAAAGACTTCCAAGCCTTTTCATTGTTAAGTCCACCCAAGGTAGACGACACCAAATCATCATCATCGGGCATTGCATCAATCACTGCCAAGACATCTGCAATGCTCCTTACCTTCAGTGCATACTCATTGATAGACATCTTCCCTTTCTTCAATGTATTCAACTCTTGCTTGAGTTGAATCTTTCATGCCTTTGTATTTACGAAAAACATACTTTCAAGTATGATCCAATCTGCATATGAATTCTCTGCATTTCTAATATGTCCCAGCATATTATTGTCAATTACTGTAGACAACCAATACATGACCTTCTTGTCTTTTGCATTCCATTCCTTCCGTGCCTTTGTCTCTTTTGCAGTTGGAGGATCACTCACCTCCAGCTCCTTTTCTTCACCCGAAACAAACTTGTAGAGGCCTTTTCCAATAAGGAAGTTCGTGACACGGAACTTTCATGAAGGGTAGTTGTTCTTGTCGAGCTTCTCAATGATGGGGCTTCCACTGTTCTCTACCATTATCACAAAACTAATACCAAATAGCAAGCAAATCTTCTACAACCCTCGACCTGTAGTACACAGCAATACACTAGACAACCTTTTTCACTGTCTGCTCAACAATACATGCAATCTGCAACCTGTTTTGCATATAAACCTTATGTTTGCTTCGTGCAAACACCTCAAAAATTACAGATTCGCAATCTGTAACATGCGCACCCACTTTCAGTCAAAACAACCGAAATCAAAGTGTACCCTGAAACTGCTTTCGGTGCCTCCACAAGCACTATCCAAGAGAGAGAGTGGAAGAATGGGAGAGCTTCTTACCCGTGGCTTGCTTGCTCGAACCTTGCTTCTTCTCCTTCGCCTTTGAAATCAACCTCTCTCAATGGTGCGGCTTTGATACCATGTCAAGAATCACGTGGTGGGGGGACTTGCTCAAGATGCTGTGCCAAACACACACAGAATGCACAAGGAGAAGCTCACTCAAGAGACAAGAAGAGAGATGGAGGCCAAAACGTTTTCTTGCTAGTTTCTTCTTTTTCTTCCACACTCTTTACAATGTACACAAAGTATAGATAAGATACAACATAAAGGAAAGTGACCTATTAAGTCAAACAATGCATAACCGATTACACTAGTCGACTGGCGCTATAACTATGTCAACTGTAAATAGGTGTAACAACCTGAATATAATAAGTAATGAGTTAGTGGCCATGTGAGAGTCATAATGACCACCGACGTGCTAAGTGTAGACGTGTGGATCCATCTAACCAAGCGATCTATCATTAATGTCTGTATGTGTTGAGCTTGCCATCTCAACAAGCTAGTCACTAACCAACTACTCCAACACAGCCAAGCTAAAAAGAACTATCCAAGAGGTCGCCCTAAGTGGTGGTCTGAACTACCTACCTAGCTAAGGACAACTCAACCAGGAGCTCCTAACAGGCGAGGACTCCTATAGCCTGATAAAAAAATAGTTTCGTTTAGCACATTTCTTCTTTTAGGCTTTTATTTTTCCATACTCAGGCGTGTAAAAAGGAGGGACTGAGCGTAATGACCCAAGGAGAATAGGGCATCAGCCTCAAGTCTTATCTCGGTACCCAAGAACCTACCAAGCCCTCGCAAGGCGACACTTAATCCTTTTCTAACGCTCTTTTATTTTCGCTCCAACCTTCTTCCATTTTCTTCTTTTATGGAAAGATGTCTCACCCCAAGGAAGACAAGGCATTGGCCCCGGGTCTTGCCTCATCCCCAGGAACCTACCAGGCCTTTGCAAGGCAATGAACAACAACTCAAGGATTTTTCTTTCTTTCATTTTCTATTTTTATAGGGGTAAGAACCCCTTTTTACACACCTCCGTATATTCAGATATTGTCTTTCAGATCTTTAGGATTTTGTCTCTTTTTATCATTATTTTAATAGGCGTCTCTAACTGCCTCACAACTAATATGAACTCCTAGAATGGCTGCCTAATAGGTCAGCAAAACAGGGTCACTGGAACTCCCATCTAAAACAGGTCTTTCAATACCTGACAATGTCTTGCAGGAGGCAATGACTACTCAGACCTCCCCCAGACATACCTAACCTAAACCTGGGACTTCATGCCTTGATTGCCGGTCCCCAAGAAAGAAAATCCTCACCCGCACATATTGTTGAGATATCGAGCTCCACTCGTGATATGCCAGGGTGACCGTTGTGCATTTATATCATCGACTTGTTAGCTGCAGATGCGGTTGGTACACCGCCCATGAATAATAGCTAGATGACAGCTATCCTTATCTACTCTAGTTCGTGGCTCAGTTAGTATGCCACCTTAGTTAGTTGAGTTTGGTTTGAGATCCATATATAGGGTTCTTCTATTTCTCTGTACTAGAGTTCTTTTGGCTTACACAACTAAGAAGAGGAAAACTGTTTTCAGCCTCCACCTTTGTGTGTATTCCCCCATTGTGTAAGTGAGAAAGCTACAAGTGAGACTCTTTCCTTCTCTCCCACAATCTTGACATGGTATCAGAGCCTGGTTCGTGGTACGGAGCTCAAGAAAGAAAACCAAGTTCGCGGTGTTCTGGTAAGAGGACCAGTGTTGCTTTCATTTTTCGATTTTGGGAGCAAGTCTCTGCAGGTAGCACAGCCGAAAAGTGCAAGAGTGCATTGTCTCAGATTGAGACGCCCTTCGCGATGTAGCAAGAGGAGAGTATATGCTACGGGATAAGGGCTTTAGCCCTTGGTTGCCCTGTTTTTTTTATTCGAGGCCGTTTCGGGGCCTGTTTTGGAGGCGAAAGTTTTCCGCACGCACTCAGGAAAAGGCCCTATTTTTTGTTGTGCGACCACTGTTCTACAGGTCGGTGAAAAGTTACCGTAGAAATTGCATCGTATGCATGTGCGGAGAGACATTGGGAGTTACAGAATCATCCTTGTTGCCTGTTGATGCAAAATCATCACTAGGAAGTGACTGGGTGGTCAAATACCACTTTCGTCAGTTTTGCATGGAAATGAAGAAGAACCAGTTCTTCCTTATGTTCCCAATGAACAGCAAGTGCAGGCATTTAAAGGATGGCATGAGAGAGCCAGAAAAGTTATGTATTGGCTGTCTATCAGTATTTCAGACTCTATGATTGTGCATATTCAGGATGCAAGTACACCAAAGGAGGCATGGGATACTTTGTCAAAAATGTATAGCACAAATACGCAAGCCACGAAAATGCAGCTCAAGCAAGAGTTGCACAATGTGCAAAGAGAAAGTATGAGCATCAATGACTATCACATGAAGGTGAAGAAGATTGCAGATGCACTTGCTTCCATTGGGTCGCCAGTGCAATATGATGATTTAGTTTCTGTGACCTTGAATGGTCTAGGAAAGGATTATGCATATTTCCGAACATCCATTTCCATCCGTGAAAGATTTTCTGATTTTGAGGAGTTGATTGCTCTTCTAATTTCTGAGGAGCAGAGAAACGGTGGTGCATCTTCTTCAGGAGGAACTTCAAAAGAAGCTGTCTTCTACTCAAATGCTGGAAGAGGTAGAGGCAAAGGTAGAGGAGGCTGATCTGGAGGCCGTGGTAGAAATCAGAATATGCATCAAACTCAAGAAAACCGGTCCTATGGAGGAGGACCTGGTAACTCTAGAGGCAGGGGGAGCCAAAGAGGTCGTGGTGGATGGCAAAGAGGCCAAAATGCAAATAGCAATGTTGAATGCTACTACTATGGTAAAATAGGTCATATGGCTAAAGACTTCTATAAAAAGTAGAATGACATCATGAATGGAAAATTGCAACAAGGTAATTATGCATCTTCTAGTAGACAGGGTGATGACAGAAATGAGCATTTGTTTATGGTGCAGCACATGACCAATTCTGTGATAAGTGCAGAAGAAAGTAACGATGTGTGGTATGTTGACTCAGGTATATCAAACCACATGACAGATCATGCAGAATGGATGCAGGATGCAAGGAAAATGGAAAAACCAGGATTTATAGAGACTGGTGATGATATTGCACATCCTATTGTGCAGATTGGAAAAATTCCTTTGTCTATGCAGGATGGGAAAAAGAAATACCTGTCGGATGTATTTCATGTCTCGTATATCACCAAGAACCTGGTTTCTGTTGGTCAAATGGTTGAGCAAGGCTTGTAGGTCAGATTTAATCCTCATGGATGCTTTGTTGAGGATATGAAAAATAAAGGTCGCTTGATAGCAAAAGGAAAGAAGAATGGCAGAATGTTTATGTTGGATGCAGACATGCCTGAATTGAGTGCAGCAATGTTTGCACATGGGACTGGTGTAGTTGCAGATATTGATATCTGGCATAAATGCATTGGTCATGTTAATGTACAGTGACTTAAATCAATGCAAGCCCAAAATATTGTTGCAGGATTGCCTAAATTCAAGATTGCAGAAATGCATAAGGTATGTGAAGCCTGTCAATTTGGAAAACAAGCAAGGAAACCATTTCCTAGACATGTTCAAGAGAGTAAGAAGCCATTGGAATTAATCCACTCTGATGTGTGGACTACTAAAGCTGCATCTATTGAAAGCTGTCATTATTTTATCACTTTTATTGATGACTATAGCAAAAAAATTTGGGTGTATTTTATGAAAAAGAAAAGTGAAGTTTTTGGGCATTTCAAAACTCTTAAAGCTATGGTTGAAAAAGAAATAGGCCTGCAAATAAAATGCCTAAGATCAGATGGAGGGGGAGAGTACCCTCTCAAATGAGTTTGCAAGGTTCCTGCAGGAGCATGGCATAAAGCAGCAATATTCATGCAATCATACCCCACAAAGAAATGGAATTGCAGAAATGAAAAATATGCATATTGGAGAGGTATCTCGTGCCATGCTCAACGAAAAAGACTTGCCAAATTTTTACTGGGCTGAAGCAGTTGCTACAACAGCCTACATAATGAACAAGACTCCCACTGAAGCAATACATGAGATGACTCTAGAGGAGAGGTATACTGGTAGGAAACCAGATATTTCTCATTTGAAAATTTTGTGTTGCATTGCCTATGTTCATGTGCCATATGAGTTGAGATCCAAGTTGGATCCAAAAGCTGAGAAGTGCATCTTTATTGGTTACTCTCTGCACAGCAGAAAGGATATAGATTCTATAACCCTTCTACTCGTAAGTTTACAGTGAGCAGAGATGTTGTTTTTTATGAGATGAGTAGCTAGTATAAACCAGTAAATGTGATTGATGATGTAGATGCACAAAATGGTAATGCTGCACAGAATTCACAGCAGCAGTCACAAAATATTAGTGGACCTGAAGTGTCCTCTAGCAATGGTTCACATTCTTTGCCATGGACAGGCAGATTGAGATCAGGAGAATCTTCTCAAAACAATGCAGATAGTGGTATGCAGGTTTTACGAAAAGGAAAAGAGAAGGTAGATCAGCCCATGTTTGATGTGAATGCAGGTCACTCTTATGTGGATGGTGAATCCAGTGGCTCAGAACAGAGCATTGATGATGAGTTGGGTATTCCTTCTATTGTTATACCTGGAGTAAGGAAGACCAGGGATGTTTTGAGAGCACCTGGGAGTGAACCTACTTTGCACAAGTCTACTAGAGCTAGGTATCCTGTGGATAGACTGAAATATGATGGATTTACAACCATTCACTATGCCTATATGGTCAAAGTGATACAGGAACCAAAACCCACTTCTTTTGAGCAAGCCATGGGAAAAGAAAAATGGGAGAAAGCCATGGATGAAAAAATGGATGCCTTGGAAGCAAATGCTACATGGAAATTGGTACCTTTGCCTAAAGATAAGAATGCAATTGATTGTAAGTGGGTTTATAAGGTGAAGCACAATGCAGATGGTTCTGTGAATAGATACAAGACAAGATTAGTAGTCAAGGGGTATGCACAAACATATGGCATTGATTATGAAGAAACATTCAGTCCGGTTGCAAGGATGGCAACCGTAAGAGCAATCATTGCTATGGCTACATCAAAGGGATGGTCTTTACATCAGATGGATGTAAAGAATGCCTTCTTGCATGGTGATTTGCAAGAAGAGGTCTATATGGAGCAGCCACCAGGTTATGTGCATGCTATTCATCCTGGGTTTGTTTGCAGGTTGAAGAAAGCCTTATATGGCTTGAAGTAAGCACCTAGAGCATGGTCTAACAAGATAGGACAGTATCTTGTCACTATTGGCTTTCAGATTTCCAAGGCAGATTTCTCACTTTATGTGAGAAAAACAGAGAAAGGTATTATGCTACTTGTCATTTATATTGATGATTTGATTATGACAGGTGATAGTGATGAAGATATCCTTCATGTGAAAATGTTATTGAAGCAGAAGTTTGAGATGAAGGATTTGGGAGAGCTGCGTTATTTCTTGGGCATTGAGGTGATTAGATCACCAAGTGGGATACGGCTCTTGCAGAGGCAGTATGGATTGGACATGCTATCCAAATATGGGATGACAGGCTATAAGCCTATTTCAGTTCCTTTGGAGCAGAATGTGAAGCTGAGCGCAGATGCAGGTGAGCTTCTAGAAGACCCTACTATGTACAGACGCATAGTAGGAAGTTTGATTTATATGACTATTACCAGGCCAGATTTGAGCTATGTTGTTGGATTGGTAAGTCAGTTTATGCAGGCTCCAAGGAAACCGCATTTGGATGCGGCTAGACGCATACTCAGGTATGTGAAGTCCACATTGCAGTATGGATTATTTTATGAGACTGGGGTTCAGATACAATTGCATGGATACACTGATGTTGATTGGGCTGGTAGTATTTCTGATAGATGATCTACCAGTGGATATATGTTCTCTTTTGGGAGTGCTGCAGTCACTTGGAGCAGCAAGAAACAGCCTACAGTTGCCTTGTCGAGCAGAGAGGCTGAGTACAGGGGTGCAGCAATGGCTGCATGTGAGGTAGCTTGGTTGCATAAGCTACTTTATGATATGCATCAGCCTACAGATGGGCCAGTTGTCATTTATTGTGACAACATGAGTAGTATACACTTGGCAAATAACCCAGTCTATCATGCTAGAACAAAGCACATTGAGGTGCATTATCACTATGTGCGAGAGAGGGTTTTACTAGGTCTTATTGATCTAGTTTATGTCAGCATAGAGGATCAAGTAGCTGACATATTCACGAAGGCATTGGGCGTAGAGAAGCTGCGCAAGTTCAGAGACTTGCTTGGTGTGCAGGAATTGGGATTGAGATCGAGGGGGAGTGTTGAGATATCGAGCTCCACTCGTGATATGCCAGGGTGACCGTTGTGCATTTATGTCACAGATTTGTTAGCTGCAGATGCGGTTGGTACACCGCCCATGAATAATAGCTATATGATATCTATCCTTATCTACTCTAGTTCGTGGCTCAGTTAGTATGCCACCTTAGTTAGTTGAGTTTGGTATGAGACCCATATATAGAGTTCTTATATTTCTCTGTACTAGAGTTCTTTTGGCTTACACAACTAAGAAGAGGAAAATTGTTTTTAGTCTCCACCTTTGTGTGTATTCCCCTATTGTGTAAGTGAGAAAGCTACAAGTGAGACTCCTTCCTTCTCTCCCACAATCTTGACACATATGTCATGAATTGCTTAAGGGAAGAAACTAGAAAAGGGGAAGAAACCACCTGGAATGGCCACAAGAAGCTTCTTCGCAGCAAAGGCTCCCTTCAGCGACTTCGTCAACCTGTATGGCACAATCACTAAAACAACAAAACATTAAATGCACGTGCACCAAATACAGATAGGGCCCTCTTGGCCTAAAGAAATAGCACATGTCAGTGCATACTAACAGGCCCTCTTGGCCTAAAGAGATAGATTATTAAAACTTACAAAAAACCGGCCCTCTTGGCCTAAAGAAATCAAACATTAACTACTTAAAGCAACTGGCCCTCTTGGCCTAACAGAAAAAAAAAAGCTCATAGAGATCCCTCCTTAGAAGAAGGTAGATATACACAAATACACTCCATTCCAAGGGGAAAACTCGGGCACTCAGCCCTAAACTAAATGCATCAAGTTATGGCCCATACCTCCTACATATATAACAAGAGGTGTACACATGACATGTCTCCTGATCAACCTATGGGTCCAAGATAATAATGATAGATGGGTCTCGGCTACTCTTTGCATTACCCATATCAACCATCACCTGCCATATAACGCATGGTCTGATAACATCCCCCACAAGCAACCAGGTCCTGTCTCATTATCAATAGCAACATCTGGAATAGGACCACAGTTGAAAAAGAGGTCCTCTTCATAAGCAAAATTAGCTAAGGAATCCGCAAACTGATTCCAATAATGTGGAATCAATTGAAGAGATATGCCCTCAAATTCATCAAGTAGGGTTATAGCAGTGCGATGATACATACGAAGGAGAGGATTCCGGACTGTGTATGTCCCACTGAGTTGATTTAAGATCAGCTCTGGGAATCCCCTTTTATTAACAACCTCCTAATGCCACCTTTGTTTGCAATATTCAATCCCATAATCAGGGCTTTATACTCCGCCATGTTGTTAGTAAATCCTACCCCGAGATAAGCAGCTAATTTCATTGTAACTCTACGTCGGGGATCTCGAATAACTACTCCAACACTTCCTTTTCTATTAGGGCCCCTGGACACTCCATCAAAGTATAATGTATATATCCATAATGGGTTTACACCACCAGCCATCAAGAACTCCCCTATTCATAATTATGATAGTCAAAGTTCAACATATTTAGAGGATGAACTGATGGCTCCATCGCACCTTCTTCATTAAACTCAACAGGGATGCTTGTCAAGATTTGTAAGCAGTGATGGCAAAAAACTTTAATTTTCCACACAAAGGTACGGTCTTCTTGCTCAATCACATTATATCCCTTGCTCCACCAGATAAACCTCCCCTGATGATATCTTTGCTCGAGATATGGGTGCTCCAAATAAGGGATTAACCGCCCCATCAACCAATTTAAGCTCTCATGCAGGTCTCAAATCAGCCCCGAGCATGGACCTGCAATGCATTTAGCCGCCTTAGCATACTTAGAAATAATAAGGTTTAATCTTATTAAGATTAACCTTATTCTTAAATTCCACCCCTTGTAGATCAACTAATAGAACTGTGGACTTATTTTTACCTATCTGGTAAGGGCCATCCCATTGAGGTTCCAAATTCCCTGGAAATAGCTCCCTACACGCATCGTAATATAGAACTAACTACCCCTTCTTAAAGGTATAATTCTTCGCTTTCAGATCATGCAACTGTTTCATCCGACATTTAGCTACCTCCTGGTGCAACAAACTCTGCAATTTGAGCTCGTCTAAGTGGGCTATAGTCGTAAACCACTCAAATAGAGCATCTTCATCACCCAGAGAATGATTGATTGCGAATCTCATGGTCGGCAACTCAATTTCTAAGGGCAATACACACTCCTCCCCTAAACTAATTTGAATGGGGTGTGGCCCCAGTGGCTCGTTTAAACATCGTATTATATGCCCAAACCGCCACATATAATTTTGTATCCCAGTCTCGCTTCTTTTTAGAGACTATCTTGGATAGGATACCCACAAGCTGCTTATTAGTACTTTCAACTTGTCCATTTTCTTGCGGATTATAAGGGGTCGTCTTGCTATGCTTGATTTTCCAGACTTTTAATCACTTTATTTAAAAAGTGAGTTCCACGGTCCGATACTATTTCTTTTGGCGGACCAAAACGGTAGATAATTTGCTCAAGTAGGAAACTGGCAGTCTCTTTTGCATTGTCCTGCCTCGTCACCCATGCTTCTGACCATTTTGTAAAATAATCAGTGGCTACTATGATATATCTCTTCTGAGTAGTAGACGAAAGGTTGATAGGACCCACAAAGTCAATGCCCCACTTCTCAAATGGAAGGATAGCCATAATAGGCGTAAGTGGACGCTTCCTATTCTCTCTGTTATCATGCCTTTGACAGGTATCACATCTCTTAACATATTCAAATGAATCTTGGAAGATGGATGGCCACCAATATCCAGCTCTTAAAGCCTTTTGTGCCGTTAACCGCCCAACAAAGTGCCCTCCACAAGCAGAGTCATGGCACTCTTCCAAAATAAAGGGAACCTCGTTAGACATCACACATCGGCGATAGATATCATCAACACCCTGGTGATATAATGTACGTGCGATCAAGGAAAATTTCAATGCATGATGTTTAATTTTTCTCTTCTCCGATTTTGATAAAGTAGCTCCAGTCTCTCCCGTAGAAAGATAGTGCGTTATAGCAACATACCAGGAGGAAATAGACACCGTATCAATCTTGAACAAAGTTTCCATGTCACTTCCTTCAGCTAAGACCTCCTTCAACCAAGACCTCTTTTGGCTCTCCGAAATCCACAAGACACTCTACAATGCCTTGAAGCTATGGTGGCTTGCTCTTAATCTCATAATCAAATTCCTGCAAAGTGATTAACCACTTTGCTAAACGGTCAGGCGGCTGTAACTTATTCAATAACAATCAAAGCCCTTCCACATTCGCATAAAAAACCACCCTCTCATAAAGAATGTAGTGCCTGAATTTTTTGGTCGCAAATACCATCGCAAGGCACAACTTCTCCATATAGGTGTAGTTAATTTCTGATATGCCCAACTTGCGACTAGCAAAAGCTATCATATGGTACCACTTTTCCTCCCAAATTTGGGCTAAATAGCAGCTGATACTATACATAGTTGCTGCTGAAAATATATAGAACATTTCGCCCCTTTTTGGTGCTTTTAAAACATGTGCTTTGGCAAGCTTCTGCTTCACATCATCAAAAGACACTTTGCAAGCATCACTCCATGTAAACTGACAGTTAAAGGTGAGAGTGGAATTTTGGTGCCGGAAATTGCTTAAAAATAGCTAAAAATTATGAATATCAAGGGAAAAATATCCAATGTCAAAGGTGGCGGCTCGACCTAGGACGATTTTAAGCGTCAAAGTGCTCTAAGGACGCCCGGGCAACACTTGCAGATTTTTAGTAATTTTTTCATGCGCCTGTGGCAGTCAATGGAGCTATTAGTAGTGCGGGATGCCGAGACGAGCTCACAGAAATTTTCAGATCGTGATTCGGACACCGTATGCGAGAGGAACGGGACAAGGGCCAAAAGGCTGGTCAAAAATTGAGAGGTGCCCAAAAATGAGAAGTGAAGGGGTGCCTTTGTGAAGGGGCACCCCCCTTCCAAAAAACGTGATTGAGGGTGGGGGGGCGGCGTGCTACAGGAGGCGTCGAAAAAAACGCCCCCCCACCCACAAATCGTGATGGTGGCTTACAAGCAAGCCATGGCAACAACTACAGCACGGAACTACATCCTTTCTATGCTCCGTATCGCTCCGCTCCACGCGAGGAATGGCAGCCTGTAGAGGGAGAGAGAAAATCAGTCTTTCTCTCTCCTCCCTCTCTCTCCTCTAAGAGGGAGTTCATGTGGGAAGAGAAAGGAAGAAGAAAGAATGGTGGAGGCTTGTCCGACATCGATCGGATTGCTCCACGGGCTGGAAATGGTGACTTGTGATCGTCATGAGCATGAAGTGCCGCTGATTTTCTGATTTGCAGCCATAGACATGAAACCCGAAACACGCAAATAAGCGGTAATTCAATTTTTTCAAAGGAAATTTGAGATTTCATGGCTTTTGATTGATAAAATGTTGTTCATGTGGGCTAAAAATTGTTTATGTTGCTGTTTTCCATGAGTACTTGTTGATCACAATCAAAAAATCAGAAAAACATGCATCTTGTGACTCAAAATAATACACTAAAACACGTAAAATATGGAAAATCAAGGGAAAATTATGTTTTTGGGCATAAAAATGGAGGAATAAATAGGAACACCAACTAAATTTTCATTTTTGTTGCAATAACGAACTAAGGGCCACAGCCCATAACCTATTTTGAATTTTCAGCAATTAAATAATGCAGAAAATAAGAAAAAATACAAGGAAAATAGAGGAAAATCCCTAAAAATAGGGGAAAAATGCATTTTGGGTGCGGAAAATTAATGAAAATTAAGAACAATGTTCGTGAATGTTTGTGGGGACTGAAGCATGAGGATTTGCCTCAGTTCAGCCCCACCTTCTTGTTCTAGTGTGTCTTTTTCCATTTTTTACACATAAAATGATGGCAAAATGCCTTATAAATCTATACAACAATGCAACATTTAATCGATGGGAGGGTAGAGCGGTTCAAATGTGTCTAAATGCGGAGTAAAATGATGAAAAGATTGCTGGCTTTTGGTTGCATGCCATATAGGTCGGTAAATAATTATAAAATAAGGGCCTAGTAGCACGAGGGTTTCCTCGGCGCTAGGTTCGTGCAAAACCGCATAAGAACGGTAGTTAAAAATCATTGAAAGGATGTTTTCCACATGTGTACAATATTGATTTTATAATTGTTTGAGCACTTAGCATCCACAATATGCATAAATCATGGAAATATTTAAAGGTATCAGAAATCCTGGATGCACAGCAATTGCTTTTATTAGGACCTTGACCCATGTTGAGTGAGAGACAGGACACCCTAAGCCATAGGCTAGTCGTGGGGTCTAGGGGAAAGAGAAGTAAGGACAATGGTACATTCCTGTATACGATTAAATGGTACCTTGAGTGGATTTTGTACGGAATGTTTATATGTTGAGCGACGCATCGAGGGGCCAATCCCCAAGGTGTAGGAGAGTCGCTGAGGGGTGGCGGCATTCAGTCGTTGGAGGACCCCCTATGTTTGTGTTTCGTGCCATTAGGCAATGTGTAAGGGAATCCCTCTGAGGAGTAGTGGGTGAGAGAAGAGTGGACTACAAACAACGTAATACAAACGCAAGATATTTAGGAAGGCCATGTATGTGTCATCAATGCTCCTGGCCGCGAGGCCATGGGGTTGTTGAGCGCATGAGATAGAGGTCCGGCTAGTGCATGAGCCAGTGCCGGCCCGTTCTAGGTTCCATCAGTGGTGCGTCTGCCGGGAGCCGCTTAAAAGTGGCAGTCCTCGAATCCTGGTTGTCTAGGGACCAACTAGCAGTTTATGCCAAAGGACACTGTGATTGATCCGTTATTTAGCGATAAGCATCGTCTAGCAGAAATCCAAAAGCAAGAAAGAGATGAAAGAGCTAGACGACGTGCTGAAATTTTTAGGAGATATTCCCCTAAGCGTAGCGATGCTGAACCCTTACGAGGGAGTGGATCTAGTGGTCTTGGGGCCACAAGCAGTAAGTTAGGAGAAGGTGGAATCTCTAGTGCTCCCCTTTCTTCCATAAGTTAGTCTATATCAAGTGTGGGAGGTGTAACCCCACCGTCCCCTATTCCTAGTGCAAATCCAATCCTCGTCATGGCGCAGCCTATTGCAATTCCAGCAAGAACAACGGATTTGCCGGCTCTAGGTTACCCGCTACCCATTTTTAATGGGCTAGTTGAGGAAGATGCGGAACTCCACATTAGGGAGTTTCAAAAGCTGATGTTTAACTGTCGTATCTAAGAAGAAGGACATTTAATGATGTTCTTCAACATGACTCTCAAAGGAAGAGCCGCTATATGGTATCACGGTTTAGAAGTCGGAACCATATTGAATATTGATTCATTTTATGGAGCTTTTCGAAGGGAGTTTGCCCCTGAAAGGGGTGGGCAATATTGGTTGCGTATACTCAACGTGACCCGCCAAGAACCACACGAGGATATTCGTGCTTATGCGAAGAAAATAAAAGAGGTTTTCCGTAAGTTGGACACCTCTATTCCTATCCCCGCAGCTGCCCAATTGCAATATTTCCTACATGGTTTGGACTTTAATATCCAATTGCAGTTGAGTAGTGTCCCCTTGGGGGATATAGATATTGCCATTACACGAGCACAAGAGGTGGAATCCCGACTACAAGCAGCCTATGCTTCTCGAGGCAATTCGAATATGGGTTTAGTATTGGGAAACAATGTGGCGATGGCCAATGGCAGTAGTGGCCAGGGGATAGCGATGGCTAACCCTAATGGGAGAGGGAACATGATGCAGAATGTCCCTTTATTACCAGCTCCCCCTAGCATGTCGATGCCTACGGGCAGTCAAATGGCTCCAAATGGTGGAGGCCAGGCGGTCAATTCTAATACCATGCCTGTGGCTCAACAACCAGTGCCTAATCGAATTGTTAGGCCGATGGAACGACATGGTAATGACCAAGGCTATGAGTCGAGCACTTCCAATGTTCTTGGCGAGGTTAAGGACATGATGAAGCATTATACCGACATGATTACGGAGCAGTATCGGAAAATAGCCGTTGATGTCAACTTCCTTAAAAAACAACAAAATTTGATAGGAAGTAGATACCCAGATGAGGGTGCACCTTCGAGGTTTAGTTGCAAATGGTGTGGTGGGCAACACTATCCAAGAAATTGCCCAAATGTTAAGTGCGACATCTATGGAAAATCCGGCCATTTAGCAGCTACTTGCTGGAGTAAGATCAGTTTCCTCCACCGCGGTAGTCGGCAACCAGGGCATGTTAATCATCGTGCCCAAGGAAATGATTCCCAGCGAGAAGACGGGCCTAAACAAATACTTCAACGACCAAAGACTACAGTGGAGGAGCTACCAAGTGGTAGTGGGGTTAGTTTGATTGAGGCTGTATACGTTAATGATGCTGAAACCTCTAATCTGCGAGCTGTTCTTACAAGAGGTCAAAAGGGTAGAGAAGCCGACAAGGATAAGCCTGTCGACGGAAACCCTAAACAAGGTGACAAAGGAACACAAGTTTTGGATCCTGCCATGGAAGAGGGACCTTTGAAGCCTGTAGAAAGTAAAGCCGATAAGGAACCACCAAAGAAGAAGGTGAAAGTTAAAAAAGAGGCAATAAAGCCGGTTCAGCAACCTAAAGAGCGGATGGTGGCGTGAAAAGCGAACTCTATCGAACTATCATGAATTTGATTTGGCGAGCTCTCTCTGCGAAGTCAAGCCGGATGTGAATCTTTTACAGCTTATTAAGCTTTCCCCAGGAGTCCGCAAGGAATTTAGGAAGATCCTACGTGCCGGGTATATCGTAGAACCTTTGGGTATTGTGTGAGTTGGTGATGACTGGTTCGAGCATGCTGAGAAGCATTGCCCAAGGGTTGCAGCCTATGTCGATGGGATATTAGTAGATTATGCCATTGTCGACACGGGATCATCTGTTAACATTATGAGTTCTGAACTGATGGAAAGGTTGGGTCTTGCGACCCAGAAAGATACCTCCACAATCCTCAGAATGGCAGATGATAGCTTGAGGCAGCCGGAAGGCTGCATTACTAAGGTCCATGTCACTGTTGCAAATGTAGAATGCCTGTTGGACTTTAGGGTGATTCGTTTTGCAGGCCGGCTAAGTTACCGAGTATTACTCGGATGACCTTGGATCTTGCAAGCGGATTGCCAAGTAGATATACCCGTCGGTCGACTAATATTCGGTAGAGGGGCCCAGCGTGTGGTGGTTGATGCTTATCCTGAGTCCCCTCAAAGTGAGAGAGCTCCTCTATCTTCTACAGAATTGGAGACATTAGAGGATTTATCTGCCAGTGAGACATCATCGAGTGATGAGTCCAAAGAGGGATCCACTACGGAAGACATCTATTAGATCACTTTGAACGAGCCGATAGAGGGCCAAGATTGTATAAGAGATGCAGATGTTATCGAGCTAGACCTTGGTATGCCTGATGATTCACGGCCAATCAAATTAGGTTCTATGCTGAGCACATCAGAAAGGGAGGACTATGTGGCCTTGATTCAGGAATTCCGTGATATTTTTGTCTGGAGTTATGATGAGCTGAGAGGCATTCCTCCTAGTCTTGTTGTTCATACAATTTCGTTGAAAGAGGGCAGTCGTCTTGTATGGCAGAAAGTAAGGCGTATGCCTTTCGAAGTGAGGGACGGGCTGTTTGAAGAGTTACAGAAGCTTCGAAAAGCGGGTTTGATTTTTCCTGTGCAACACACAGAATGGTGTTCGCCAGTTGTGATCAGAAAGAAGAAGAATAATCAAATCCGATTATGTGTAGACTTTAGGGAGCTGAATAAGCAGACAGTTAAGGACTACTACCCGTTGCCATTTATTGACCAGATTTTGGATCAATTAGCGGGTAGGGAGATATATTCGTTTATGGATTGCTTTGCAGGATATAACCAGATGGCAATTGTAGAAGAGGACAAGTTGAAAATAACTTTTATTACTATATTTGGTACTTTTGTGTACCATGTGATGGCCTTTGGTTTATGCAATGCGCCTGGTTCGTGGCAACGAATAGCAGATAAGACATTCGGTGACATATCCCCTGAAGAGTTGAAGGTGTTTATTGATGACTTACGAGCCGCCACCGTGAGAGGAAGGCAGCTGATCATTTTAAGAAAATGCTTTGAGCGCTGTAGACAGTTTTGTATCGCCCTAAACCCATGTAAGTGTGTTTTTGGAGTACCTTATGGGCTATTGCTGGGTCATGTGGTCAGTTCGGTAGGAATTGCGACAGACCCCGAGAAGGTCAAAGTTATAGTTGCCATGGGTCCACCACGCACTCCGAAGGAAGTTCATAGCTTTCTGTCTTTGGTTGGTTATTATCGTAGATTCATAAACGCCTTGGCAGAAAGAACGTTGCCGCTTACAAATTTATTGTCCTTTAGCTGTTTGTTTGAATGGGGTGACCCTTGTAAGGTAGCATTCGAGGATGTGAAACAAGAGCTAGCAAGAGCTCCCGTTTTAAAAGCACCTAAAAGAGGTGAGGTGTTCTATATATTCTCGGCGGCCACCATGTATAGTATCAGCTGTTGTTTAGCCCAAATTTGGGAAGAGAAGTGGTACCACCCGATTGCTTTTGCTAGCCGGAAGCTGGGGGTATCTGAGATCAATTATACCTCCATGGAGAAGTTGTGTCTAGCGATGGTCTTTGGGACCAAGAAATTCAGGCATTATATTCTCTATGAGAAAGTTGTGCTTTATACGAAGGCGGAGGGACTTCGATTATTGATGAATAAGCTACAGCCGCCTGATCGTCTAGCAAAGTGGTTGATCACTTTGCAAGAATTTGATTATGAAATCCGTAGTAAGCCACCAAGGTTGCAAGGCATCGTGGAATGTCTTGTGGACTTTGGGGAGCCGAAAGAATCTGTGGGCTGAAGGTAGTGACATGGAGTTGTTATTTAAAATAGATACGGCATCTATTCCCTCCTGGTATGCTGCAATAACGCATTATTTATCGACAGGAGAGGCAGGATCCGAATTATCTAAAGCTGAGAGAAGGAAAATTAAGCAGCAAGCGTTAAAGTTTGCTTTGATGGCAGGTACATTATATCGGCAAGGGGTTGATGGCATCTATCGCCGATGTGTGATGCCTGATGAGGTGCCATTCATTTTGGAAGAGTGCCATGATTCCGCTTGCGGAGGCCATTTTGCAGGACGGCTTACAGCACAAAAGGCTTTAAGAGCAGGTTATTGGTGGCCGGCCATCTTCCAGGATGCGTTTGCGTATGTTAAGAGATGCGATATTTGTCAACGACATGATAGTCGAGAGAATAGGAAACGACCACTCAACCCTATTATGGCGATACTTCCATTTGAGAAGTGGGGAATAGACTTTGTGGGTCATATTACTCCGTCGTCGACTGCGCAAAAGAGGTATATCATTGTAGCAACTGACTACTTCACAAAGTGGTCAGAAGCACGTGCAACAAGGAAAGATGATGCTAAAGAAACTGCTAGTTTCCTTTTAGAGCAGATAATATGCCGTTTTGGTCCGCCGAAAGAATTAGTGTCGGACCGCGGAACCCATTTCCTAAATAAGGTGATCAAAAGCTTGACAGAGACTTGGCAAATCAAGCATAACAAGACAACCCCATATAACCCGCAAGCCAATGGGCAAGTTGAAAGCACCAACAAGCAGCTTGTGGGCATCCTGTCCAAAATTGTGTCGGAAAAGAAACGGGATTGGGATAAAAAGTTATACGTGGCAGTGTGGGCCTATAATACGACCTTCAAACGAGCCACTGGCCATACCCTGTTCAAGTTAGTATATGGGGAGGAGTATGTCTTGCCTTTAGAGATTGAGCTGCCGACTATTCGGTTTGCCATCAATCATTCTTTGAGTGATGAAGACGCACTTTTTGAGCGCTTGACGACACTGGCACATTTAGATGAGCTTAAGTTGCAGAGCTTATTGCACCAAGAAGTGGCGAAGCACCGAATGAAGCAGTTACACGACCTCAAAGCCAATAAATACACCTTCAAGAAAGGACAGCTTGTTCTGTATTATGACGCACGACGTGAATTATTTTCAGGCAAGCTAGAGCCCAAATGGGATGGGCCCTATAGGATCGTTAGAATATGAAAGAATAAATCCACAGTCTTGTTAGCTGACCTTGAGGGGATAGAATTTAAAAATAAGGTTAATCTTAATAAGATTAAACCTTATTATCTCTGATTGCACTAATACTATGACTGCCTTGCAAGTCTGGGAGAGATCAATCAAATATCTGCAAGGACATTGTGATAGACGTTGATGGGTCGTCTGATCCCTTATTTAGAACACCCATATTTAGAACAAAGGTATTAGCAGGGAAAGCTCATTTGGTGGAGCAAAGGATATAAGGTGATTGAGCAAGAAGGTGGGACATTTATTTGGGAGATCAAGGTTTTCTGCCATCACTGCCTACAAATTTTGACGAGCATCCCTGTTGAATTCAATGATGATGGAGGGATGGAGCCTACGGTCCACCCGTTGAATATGCTAAATTTCGATTACCATAATTACGAGTAGAGTTCAGGATGGCGGGATATGTAAACCCTTTATGGACGTACACCTTGTACTTTGATGGGGCGTCCAGGGGGGCATGCAAAAAAGGAAGTGTAGGAGTCGTCATCCGAGACCCCCGACGACGCATTGTCATGAAGTTAGCTGCTTATCTCGGGGTGAATTTTACCAATAATATGGCAGAATACAAAGCCCTGATTATGGGTTTGAATATTGCAAAGAAGGATGGTATCCGCCAGTTATTGGTGAAAGGGGACTCGCAGTTGGTTTTAAATCAACTCAATGGGACGTACATGGTACGAAACCCCATCCTTTGCATGTACCATCATACTGCCATAGCTCCGCTAGACGAATTTGATAGAGTGTCTTTTCAGCTGATTCCACGAAATTGGAATCAGTTTGCCGATTCATTGGCTAACCTTGCGTATGAAGAAGACCTCTTCTTTAATTGTGGCCCTTGTCCCGATATATCTATTGATGGTGAGACAGGACCTGGTCGTTTGTGGGGTATGCTTTTTGAACATGCCCTCTTTGGCAGACGATGGTTGATTTGGGTGATGCAGAGGGTAGGCAAGACTCATCTGCCTTTATTATCTAGGACCCATAGACTGATTAGACGACATGTGATGCGAACACCTCTTGCGATATACGCAGGAGGGATGGGTCATAATTTAATGCACCTCGTTTAGGGCTACGAGCCCTATTCCCCTAGGAATGGTATGCTTTGATGTCTATCATAGTTGTTTCCAGGAGGATATTATGCGTAGTATTGTTTGATTTCATTAGGCCAAGAGGGCCATTTCCCTGTCTAGTGCGGGTGCGTTTAATTGGGTTTTTTTTAAAAGTGTTGTGATGGACAGGTTTTGTGATTCGTGGAATTTGGTGGAGCCTGGAGGAGCCTTTGCTGCGATGGAAGCTTCTTGTGGCCAATCCAGGTGATATCTCTCCTTTATGAGTACCTTTCTTTCCTGTTATATGTGTATTTGTACTTGTCGAGGGGATATATTTTTGTTGGGGACCGGCAACCAAGGCATGAAGTCCCAGGTTTAGGCTAAGTATGTTTGAGGGAGGTCGGAGCAGTCCTTGCCTCCTGTAAAGACATTGTCAGGCATCGAAAGACCTGTTTTGGAAGGAAGTCCTAGTGGCCCTGTTCTGATAGCCTGCTAGGCAGCCATTCTAGGAGTTCTTGTTAGTAGTGAGGCAGTTAGAGAAGCCTGCCAGAAGATAATAATGATGATGCCAAGAAACCCTGTACATCCGACAAGATGAATATAAATACGAAGGTGTGTAAAAAGGGGTTCTAACCCCTATTAAAGAAAAGAAAAGGAATGAAAATGTATAGGCAGTTGATCATCGCCTTGCGAAGGCCTGGTAGGTTCCTGGGGACGAATCAGACTCGGGGCCGATACCTTGTCTTCCTAGGGGTGGCTTCTTGCTGGAAAAAAAAATGACAAAACAAGGAAGGTTGGAGCGAAAATAAAAGTGAGCATTAGACAAGGATTAAGTGTCGCCTTGCGAGGGCTTGGTAGGTTCTAGGGTGCCGAGACAGGTCCTGAGACCGATGCCCTGTTCTCCTTGGATCACTACGCTCAGCTCCCTCCTTTTTACATGCCCAAGTATGGTACTAAAATAAAAACCCTAAAAGAAGAAATGTACTGAAAGGAAATACTCCTTGATCAGGCTATAGGAGTCCTCGCCTTGTAGGAGCTCCTAGTTGTATTGTCTTTAGTTGGTAAGACATTCAGACTACCACTTAGGGCAACCTCTTTGATAGGTTTTTTATAGTTTGGCTGTGTTGGAGTAGTTGATTAGTGACTCGCTTCGGATCTTCTATTAGATGATGCTAGGCCTACTCCTTGTGGATGTCATGCCTTGGTTCTGTCCAGGGGTAGGGGGAGCATTCTACTAAGTTTTATTATATATTTATTTTGTATCAGTTTGATGCTTCTTTGGTTTTTTATGTGCAGATATGTTCATGGATTCGACGGGCTGAGTTGCCCTATCCCATGGTCGCCAATGAGAGGGGAATTTTGGTGCCAGAAATTGCTTAAAAATAGCTAAAAATTATGAATATCAAGGGAAAAATATCCAATGTCAAAGGTGGCGGCTCAACCTAGGACGATTTTAAGCGTCAAAGTGCTCTAAGGACGCCCGGGCAACACTTGCGGATTTTTAGTAATTTTTCCATGTGCCTGTGGCAGTCAATGGAGCTATTAGTAGTGCGGGATGCCGAGACGAGCTCACAGAAATTTTTAGATCGTGATTCCGACACCGTATGCGAGAGGAACGGGACAAGGGCCAAAAGGCCGGTCAAAAATTGGGAGGTGCCCAAAAATGAGAAGTGAAGGGGTGCCTTTGTGAAGGGGCACCCCCCCTTCCAAAAAACGTGATTGGGGGGCGCGGGGGGGGGGGGGTTGAGGGGGGGCGGCGTGCTACAAGAGGCGCCGAAAAAAACGCCCCCCCACCCACAAATCGTGAGGGTGGCTTACAAGCAAGCCATGGCAGCAACTACAGTAGGGAACTACATCCTTTCTACGCTCCGTATCGCTCCGCTCCGCGCGAGGAATGGCAGCCTGTAGAGGGAGAGAGAAAATCACTATTTCTCTCTCCCTCCTCTCTCTCCTCTAAGAGGGAGTTCATGTGGGAAGAGAAAGGAAGAAGAAAGAATGGTGGAGGCTTGTCCGGCATCGATCGGATTGCTCCACGGGCTGGAAATGGTGACTTGTGATCGTCATGAGCATGAAGTGCCGCTGATTTTCTGATTTGCAGCCATAGACATGAAACCCGAAACACGCAAATAAGCGGTAATTCAATTTTTTCAAAGGAAATTTGAGATTTCATGGCTTTTGATTGATAAAATGTTGTTCATGTGGGCTAAAAATTGTTTATGTTGCTGTTTTCCATGAGTACTTGTTGATCACAATCAAAAAATCAGAAAAACATGCATCTTGTGACTCAAAATAATACACTAAAACACGTAAAATATGGAAAATCAAGGGAAAATTATATTTTTGGGCATAAAAATGGAGGAATAAATAGGAACACCAACTAAATTTTCATTTTTGTTGCAAGAAGGAACTAAGGGCCACAACCCATAACCTATTTTGAATTTTTAGTAATTAAATAATGCAAAAAATAAGGAAAAATACAAGGAAAATAGAGGAAAACCCCTAAAAATAGGGAAAAAATGCATTTTGGATGCGAAAAATTAATGAAAATTAAGAACAATGTTCGTGAATGTTTGTGGGGATTGAAGCATGAGGATTTGCCTCAGTTGAGTCCCACCTTCTTGTTCTAGTGTGTCTTTTTCCGTTTTTTACATATAAAATGATGGCAAAATGCCTTATAAATCTATACAACAATGCAACATTTGATCGATGGGAGGGTAGAGCGGTTCAAATGTGTCTAAATGCGGAGTAAAATGATGAAAAGATTGCTGGCTTTTGGTTGCATGCCATATAGGTCGGTAAATAATTATAAAATAAGGGCCTAGTAGCACGAGGGTTTCCTCGGTGCTAGGTTCGTGCAAAGCCGCATAAGAACGGTAGTTAAAAATCATTGAAAGGATGTTTTCCACATGTGCACAATATTGATTTTATAATTGTTTGAGCACTTAGCATCCACAATATGCATAAATCATGGAAATATTTAAAGGTATCAGAAATCCTGGATGCACAGCAATTGCTTTCATTAGGACCTTGACCCACGTTGAGTGAGAGACAGGACACCCTAAGCCATAGGCTAGTCGTGGGGTCTAGGGGAAAGAGAAGTAAGGACAATGGTACATTCCTGTATACGATAAAATGGTACCTTGAGTGGATTTTGTACGGAATGTTTATATGTTGAGCGACGCACCGAGGGGCCAATCGCCAAGGTGTAGGAAAGTCGTAGAGGGGTGGCGGCATTCAGTCGTTGGAGGACCTCCTATGTTTGTGTTTCGTGCCATTAGGCAATGTGTAAGGGAATCCCTCTGAGGAGTAGTGGGTGAGAGAAGAGTGGACTACAAACGACGTAATACAAACGCAAGATATTTAGAAAGGCAATGTATGTGTCATCAACGCTCCTGGCCGCGAGGCCGTGGGGTTGTTGAGCGCATGAGATAGAGGTCCGGCTAGTGCACGAGCCAGTGCCGGCCCGTTCTAGGTTCCATAAAAAAGACAATATGTTTGTCAACGGCAATGTTCTTTCTGCCGAGGAATTAATAAACCTCCGATAATACCCTACCGAGAACAGAAAGCTATGCACTTTCTTTGGAGTACGTGGCAGACTCATGGCGATTATGACCTTGATCTTTTCAAGATCAGTTGTAATCCCTACGGAACTAACCACATGGCCTAACAAGAGCCCATAAGGGACTCTGAAGACGCACTTCCGTGAGGGACTAGCACCGAAACTTCTGTGCTACTAGTCACCTCTATTTAATTATAAAATGATCTCTAAATACTATGCACAAAGAGGGAAATCAGAATTTGTATCTTTGCAGCAATTAGATCGTCACACCACCTTCATCCTCCCCTCACCGTTTAGGTGTTGCTGCGGTGCATAGGTGTAAATGGTTATTTTGTATCATTTTTGTATGTAAAAAGCAATAAACACGAACTTTAACATAAAAGACAAGGCCAACCTGAGGCTTAACCTCATGCTTTAACCTTGCCAAACATTCACACACATAAATCTTATTTTTCCATAATTTTTCAGCGCAAAAAACCTAAATTTTCCCATTTTTTGCTATTTTTCTCTATTTATTACTCATGGAAAATAGATATTCTATGATTTATTGTATTGGCTCATTTTTTTGACTGAGATTTAACATTTTCTCTGGTGTTATCCCATTTTCATCCCATTTCTCCAACTCAAATCCCAAAAAGACCATTAATTTCCACTAAAAATGCCATTTTACGGGTTTTAAAGAATTAATAACAACTCTAAATCATCACGGGTTCTATATTTCTATAATTCTAGCCCTCAACCATGATGCTAACAAGGTTCAAATAAAATTTCATTGCATATGAACAACATTTGGACCATGAAACAGCAAAAACAATCGAATTTCTTTGTAAAATTGAAGCATACCGCGTGTCTTGCATGTTGCGGGTTCTTTAATCATTATTCTCAGCAGCCCACAAACCGATTAGCAACCATTCTTCAGTGCTGAACCCTTTTTCTCAGCCTCCTCTTCATCTTGAAGCAATCCGATCATAGTCAGACAAGCATTCTTCAGCCCCTCCTCTTCTTGAATTCTTGCACATGAATAGCCTCTATGCAGGAGAGAGAGGGAGGAGAGAAAAATACTAGTTTTTGTTCTCTTCACTTAGTGCATCATTCTTTGATCAGTTTGTGGCAATGGAGGGCGAAGGATAGAAGCATCCCAAGCCCAAGAGCACTCCTCCTGATTCACTCGGTCAGAAATCCATCATTATGGGAGAAAAGAGGGGGCGCAAAAAACTAAACCCCTCCCCCCCCCCCATTTTTCGTGGGAATTCTTGCCCATAAGCTCTTTAACTAGAGCTTT
The DNA here is from genome assembly GCF_053477565.2 of Lygodium microphyllum. NCBI lineage: Eukaryota > Viridiplantae > Streptophyta > Polypodiopsida > Schizaeales > Lygodiaceae > Lygodium > Lygodium microphyllum. The sequence continues at coordinate 111,994,353 of NC_141139.1, forward strand.
AAGCTAAATACCCAACTTATCTAGTTCATGTTTTTGCATTCACACTCTTGGTAAAGTGGGTTTTTCAGATTTGATGGGGCAAACGACATCGGAATCGAGATCCATCTGGACGGGTGGCTCCGTGACATCGAAATCTACAAAGCTGGGCCCTGTCATGCTCTTCTCGGCTTCCAAATCTAGTAGCTGCTTCACAATCCCAAACCTTGCGGGGATTAAATGGGGGATCAAACAACCTCTTGACGTCATTTTACATCTAGGAAAACTCCAGCTTGACCATCCACCACCGTTTGATTTCCATGAAAATAAGTACTGGCGCCTTTGGGACTTGCTGCTTAAAATTGTATTGATTGCCACCGCCGCCTTTGATGAAGTCTATTTTTCCCTTGATATTCGTAATTTTTGGCTTTTTTAAAGCACTTCTCGGCATCAAAAATCATATGTCACTATAGAAGGTTCATCAAGAATTATGCCCATGTGGCGGCTCCATTGATGGATAGCCTAAAAAAGGAAGCTTTCTTTTGGGACTCCATCGCCGATCAAAATTTCAGTGAGCTGAAATCTCTTCTAATTTTAGCACCCATCCTTGTATGTTCGGATTTCTCAAATGAATTTATCATATGTGCGGATGCTAGTGGAAGAGGAATCGGGGTTGTTTTATGTCAAGATCATGGAGTCATAGCTTATGAGAGCCGAAAGCTTGATGACAAGGAGCGTCAGTTACATATTTATGAGCAAGAGATGTTAGCAATATTGCATGCTATCAAAAAGTGACATCATTACATTTATGGCAGCCATTTTAAGGTCAAAAGCGATCATCGTGTGCTGAAATATTTTCTTTCACAACCAAATTTATCTCCCAAGCAACAAGGTGGTTAGCTACTCTTCAAGGATATGACTTCGAAGTATCTTATATGGTTGGAAAAGAAAATGTGGTGGCGGATGCCTTATCAAGAATGTGGGCATGTTCCATTTCTGCCATTTCAGTTGTGCATAAGGATTGGATACATGATATCCAAGAGGAGTATTTGCTTGATGTGAGCAAGCATCAAAGATGATGAAGGAATATCAGCAAGGCGAAGGAAAAGAGTATCCAAATTTCAAATATCACAATGGTCTTTTATGGTATCGTGGTAGAGTATTCTTGACACCACAATCTTCTTTCAGAGAGCGGATCTTGCATGAGATGGACTCTTCACCCTTAGCGGGACACCATGGGTTGTTCAAAACATTTGACAATATCCATAAGAATTTCTATTGGAAGGGCATTTGGAGGGATGTTAAGGACTATGTTATGCAATGTCTTCCATATCAACAAAATAAAGATTCCTCTCTTCTACCCGGTGGATTACTTCATCCACTTCCTATTCCTCAAGGCAAGTGGACTGATATTACTATGGATTTTATTGTGGGCTCACCTATAACAAAGCATGGGTGGAATAGCATTTATGTGGTGGTGGACTGGTTGACTAAATCAGCTCATTTTATCCCTACCAAGGCTCAATTTACAGCAAAGCATGTGGTTGAACAATTCATGGAATGTGTTTTTAAGCTTGATGGTATGCCACTGAAGATAGTATCCGATCGTGATACTAAGTTCATGGGAAGCTTTTGGAGGAGTTTATTCACTTCTATGGGAACAATTTTGACTCCTAGCACAGCATATCATCCTCAAACCGATGGCCAACGGAGCATGTCAATAAATGGTTGGAAGTCTATCTGTGTCATTTTTTCCATGACACTCAAGCTTTGTGGGATCATTGGTTACATCTTGCTGAATTCTGTTATAATAATACTCATCATATTTGAAGCGCTTTATGGATACAAAGTGCAAATGCCTTCAGCCCTTTTTCATGAAGGCGTGAATCCACAAGCTAAGGTTGAAGTTGAGAAAACGGAAGCTCTTTTGCATCAATGCAAGGAAAACCTTCGGAAGGCACAAGATGTTATGAAGGCTTATGCTGATGAAAAGCGGAGACCTTTGGAGTTTGAAGAAGGGGATTGGGTATTCCTCAAAGTGCCTAAATCTAGGTATGCTTCTCTCAAAGGCGGTCATAATAAGTTGGCTCATCGTTACTATGGGCCTTATCAAATCCTCAAACGAGTTGGTGAGCTTGCATACAAGCTTGATTTGCCTTCTTCTCAGCAAGGATCCATTCTACCTTCCATGTTTCCCAACTTAAGAGATATGTGGGTCCATCCATAAAGGTTTTAAAGGAGTTACCTCCCATGGATGAGGATGATCTTATCAATTATGAGCTTGAAAAGGTTGTTAGCAAAAGAGAAAAGATTTTAAGGAACCGTTCGCTGCTAGAGTACCTTATTAAATGGAGAAATTTGCCCATGGAGGAGTCTACTTGGAAACCATCATCGTTCCTTAACTCTTTTCCATGACTTTTGCAAGAAATAGAGTAATATCTGAATAGGACAACTTGCTGTATTAAATTCCTGTCATAAAAATAATTGCTCTATGGTCATCAAAATTGGATTCTTATGGCATGGCTGGATACTAGGGATTGTCCTCTACACTTCTATAGCTCAACCATGATGACTCTACATTCATTCTTCAAGTTATGGCCATTCTTGTACAGCACCCTGTTTTGGATAGTTTCCATTAGTATATTCAAATTTCATACCTATACTTCATTGATATATGAGATCTTCTTCAGCTTGGAGTTTCATTCAGCACGAATTCATCACTTACAAGCTATTCTTGTAATATTCCTTTATCAATTGTCCCAATTCCAGCTTTGAGGGCAAAGCTCTTTTAGGCCGAGATGGCTTGTAATAAAGCATAAGTGCTTAGCATAAATGCCTTAGTCTAGGGTAAGTATAAAAGGTGGAGATGTAACATGTGTAGCATCTTTTTTCCATTTTACAAACATATCTTGTTTGAGGTCTCAACCTCCCACCATCTAAGAGGGCGAATACTCTTGGCCACCATAGCTTGGGGTGCATACCTTGATGTAGCCTCTCATCATTTGATTCTCAACCAATATTGGTAATACCATTTCTTGCCAAGCTACCTTGGCTATGACTTCTTGGCATTTTATATCTATTTCTTGTATTTTTAGTTTAAAATATTGATGTGGAATTTAGCTTTATTACAGAGAGTGTTACCTTTGCATGAGCTAGGCATAGAAATTTGGATTATACTCAAGATTAGCATAGCTGTCCATGTCAAAAGGGCGAATGCCTACATGCATAATATAAGTGAGGACGTCAAGCAAGAAGTCATCAAAGTCCGTTTAACTAGCGACATGCAACTCTTCCTCTGTGATGATACGATCTAAAAACGGATGTCCCTCAATGTGCTCTTCTAGGGGTTGATTACGAATAGAAGACAACACCCTATAGGAAGTTGGAGTGACATAGGTTGGGTCATATTTAGATGCCTTGATTGCGTGTCGTTGTTCAACATTGGTCATTATTTGGTGTCCCACTTTCTCCCATTGCAATTGTAGAGTGTAACATTTTCATAAGAAGGAGGAGTTATGGTCAACAAGCTGTTCCAACTCCGTGATTTCTTGATTTGTGACCGGGGTTGTATTCTTGTTATGTGATGTAATGAGATGTTGCTTGACGACTTGTTCATGGGATATCTCAATTGTAATTAATTCCTAAGCTGCTTCAAAAGCCTTGATGAATAAAATTTCTAACTCTTCCCAAAAGCAAGGGAGTGTTCATACTTCTGTTGCTATAGGTTCATCCAAGAGGCCTAAGTCTAGTCGTGCGTAGCTTTTAGCCAGGGTCATGAAAGTAGCATCTAAGCATTGGAGGCAAGTAACCAAATCGTCCCCTGTATTTTCAGCTAAGTCTGCGATGACCAAAGTTAGAATCGATCGTCATTCATAAGAGGGTCGAAGGCCGGGGGTGGTCGTGGCTTGATAGAGCTAGATAATTCAGCTGGTAATGGTTGCTATGTGGTTTGCTCTTTAGGTTGAAGATCGGTTTCCCATTTGATGGTTTTGGTGGTGGTTGTAGCTGTCGTGCCACTAGATGCATGTGAGATTTGAGTGGCATCATGTGCACTAGAACTGGGTATTTTGTTAGTGGTAGTAACGATTGTGGGCGATAGACTAGTTTAGGCCTTACAGAGTTAGGCTTCGGAGGTTCTATGGGCTTAGTGGCTTGATTCATGGGCAGTTTGAGTGTTTCTAGCATGATGTTGTGGGTGGTCAAGCTTGAGGAAGGAACTTGTGTAAGGCCTTTGGTCACTCGGGTTTTAGGCATCCAAATCCACGTGTTACCCTCATAGTAGCCTTGTGCACGCAATAAGGTCTTAGGGACCCATGGCGGCTTGACCATGCATTGACATTTATGGTTTTGCCTTGGCCTCCTAGGTTTTGGGTATGGATTGTTAGCCTCATGAGACCCTGGGTTTCCCTTCCTAGGTGGCGCTCCTTGTTTAGGTACCCAGTTGAACTGGGGTTCATGGGATTCAGTGGTGGTTCAAGTGGGTTATTGGCCTCAAGGCTGGAAAGGTTATGGCAAGTCACAACCTTCCTTCTTAAGTGTGACTGTGGGTCGCTCTATCACTGGCTTTGTGGACTTGGAAAGGGTTATGCTGCCCTTGGTGAAATTTGTAACAATGCGAATGGTGCTTATGGCTAGGTGGATGCACTACGACTCATAGTCAATAGTGCAACGAGTTTGCTTCTTGAAATTCCATCCTAACAGTTATTTCGTGCCCGCATTCTTAGCGTTGGGTGACACATAGAAGATTATCGGCATGCTTTCAGACTCGATAGAAACTGCAACCTTGCACTTTCCTAATAGCATGTAGGGTTGGCCTCCATAAGGGGTGAGGTGAGCATTAGTGGGCTGTAACTATGGTTTGCCGATTTGGGTCCAATGGTCATGAGTCAAGATATTAAAGTCATCTTCCTCATTAATCAATGCGTTGATGGTGCATGTGTGTTTAGTGGTGACCGTCATGCATAAGTAAGCTGGTGGTACTACTTCCTCATCTTCACCATCTATTTCAATGGATAGTGGCTACTCGCACACATGGACAAGGGGTGTTGTCATTGGGGGCTCATGCAATGGGTGCATGGGAGGGAATTACTTCTTTATCTGGCTGCCATTGAAGAAGCCTATGCCTTCACCCTCTAGGGTTTCGAGTTCTACGTTGCTAGTTTGACTAATGGTCCGAACCTTAAAAGGTCCTAACCCCTGAAACTTTAGCTTTTTCTTATGTCATTTGACTAAGTATAGCACTACTAAGTCACCCTTTTTGAAGTTGCGTTGCTTGATATGCTTGTCAAACCAGCTTTTACGTCTCACTTCTCGCATATGAGTGCATGGGGGGCTAGAAGCCATGTTTTCATCAAGCGTTCGAGGTCAATCAAGCGTTCTGTCCATGCCCCCTTTCCATCCCATCTTTCTTGAAGGGCAATCCTGAGGCTTGGTATGAAGAATTACAAGGGGAGGATTTCCTCTGTGTCATAAGTCAATCTAAAGGGGGTTTGTCCCCCACAACTGTCTTGTAAGCCATGCGGTAGGCCCATAAGACTGCCATCAACTTGTTATCCCAATCATTGCATGAAGCCGAGATGACTTTAGTCAGGATACTGATTAAGATTTTATTTGTTGATTTGGCTTGACAATTTGTCTGTGAATAATAAGGAGAGGATTTCCAACGGATGATTAGGAAAGAGGACATGAGGTGAGCTATCACTTCGTTGATGAAATGGATGCCTTGGTCGCTAACTAGTTCGATGGGGCAATCGAATCGTGAGATCACTTGCTCCCATAAGAACTTAGCAGTGGTCCAAGCGTCATTCTTTCTTGTAGCTTGCGCTTTTGCCCCTTTTGTCATATAATCGGTAGCTACAATAATGTATTTGGCTTACGAATATTGTGCTACAGGACTAATGGGTCCAATGAAGTCAATCCCCCATTTCTCGAAGAGTTGTTGTGCGATAATTGGGGTCAGCTCCATGTGATCCCTACAAATCGGGACTTTGGTCCTTTGGCATTCGTTGTAGTGTTTCACGAATTGCCAGCATCTTGGAAAAGGGTAGGCCACCTCAACTGGGGCTGCAGTACTTTGCGAGATGTCACTTCTTCGTAGAAATGTCATCTGACGATTTTGCCATGTGTCTCTGTTAGCATGTCATGCATTTCATGTTCACAAACACATTTGTGCAGTAATCCATCTTGTCCTAGCCTGTAAAGTTGGCCTGCTATTAATTAGTAAGGTTGGATCTTTAGGATGAGCTATCTAAGTTAGGCTTTATCTATTGGTTGCTCCGGTAGTCCATGCTCAATCACTTATACTATGTCATCTGCCCAATATGGCACTAGGTTAGCTTTAAACAAATCTTTTTCGCTAGATAAGTGGAATAGATGTGCATCTAACAGTTCATCCACAATGCCTTGGCCGGCCACTTCTCTTGTGGGGATACAAGACAGATAGTCAACCATGTAGCATTGCTTCCCTTTATGCACTACCATGGAGAAGTAAAATTCCAAAAGTAGAAGAAGCCATCTAGCAATGCATCCTGTAGCGCATGGTTTATTAACCAGGTTCAACAAGGCTTGATGGTCAACAAAGAGGGCTTGATGGTCAACAAGGCTTGATGGTCAACAAAGAAGATAAAAGGCATAGCCAAAAGATAGTACCGAAATTTATTTACAGCACACATGATTGGCTCTTTAGGCCTCTGCCTCTCCCTCTTCCCAATTCCATCACCGGTATTGGTCTATAGTCCATGAGGATAGCATTGCCTTCCTCATCGTATGACATATAGAGGTTTATATAAGGCTCATCATTGCTAGGCTTATCCACATAGTGGACTGGGGTGTCACTTAGTGGATGGGTCACATAGGGTCCAGGCGGTCTAGGGATACATGTAGGATTAATTTCTATCCTAGGGATGGCAAGTTTAGCATCATTTGGTGTCGGAAGAGCCAATGGGGCTTCCCTTCCAAAGAAGTTCGATGGCTTGTTTGCAAGGTAGGGTTGACCATAAGGCTACGGGTATGGAAGCCTCCGAGGTAATAAAAAATGCATGGTGTCATGGCCAAACCTACCCCAATTAGCACAAGGTCATGACCTAGGGTCTTGACACTCAGCTAGCAAGTGGTTTTCACCACAATGCACACATTGGAGGTGTGGGCACATGAGAGCGGAGTCTTGATGCCGAGAAGTGCTTAAAAATAGCTAAAAATTACGAATATCAAGGGAAAAATATTCAACGTCGAAGGCGGCAGCTCCAGCTAGGACAATTTTAAGCGTCAAGTGCTTTAAAGGCGCTCGAGCAAAACTTGTTGATTTTTGATAATTTTTCAGACTGCCGAGTGGGTTGTCAGGAGTTGCCAGCCAATGCGGGATGTCAAGCCGGATGCGGAGAAATTTACAGCACTCGATTTGGACACCGAACGGGAAAATGGCCAAGGAAACGGTCAAGATGCGAAAGGGTGGACAAAATTTGGCCAAAATGGGCAAACACTTGTTGATTTGTGATAAATTTTTAGACTACCGAGCGGGTTGTCAGAAGTTTCCAGCGAATGCGGGATGTCAAGCCGGGCGCGCAGAAATTTACAACACTCGATTTGGACACCGGACGGGGAAATGGCCAAGGAAACGGTCAAGATGCGAAGGGGTGGACAAAATTTGGCCAAAATGGGCAAGTGACCTTTGGGAGCCCAAACTTTAAATGTCACATGAAAAAAAAGGAACTTAGCATGCATCAAATCGTGGAGAGAGGAGGTGCCATCAATGTTCGAAATTTGCGCCTCCTCCTTGATGGATCCATCATGCTGGCTGTGAACAAACCCCCCCCAATGATTATGGGCCTTGATTCCCCTCTGGATGCTGACTCTATCGCCGCCTCTCGCCTGTCAAATGGTGGCCTCAATGGAGATCTCTGATTTCAGTCTTTCTCTCTCCTCCCTCTCTCTCCCTTAAGGGGCTGTTCTTGTGTGGAAAAAGACAATGAAGAATGGTGGAGGAAAGCTTGTCCGGATGAGACCGGATTGCTTCTGAATGGATGAAGACATGAAGAGTGCTATTCTTGAAGATGTTGAGCATTAAATGCATGCTGGAAATCAGTCCTGTAATCAAGACCAAGAAACCGAGACCTGAAAATAAGCGGTAATGCTATTTTTATGAAGAAAAATGATCTTTTTATGCTATTTGCTTTATGAAATCTTGTTCACATGGGATGAAAGTTCATTATGATATTTTTTGCCATGAGTTTCAACTATTTGCAACCTCAAAATCAGAAAATATAAGGCTACATGGCCGGAAATAGTGTTAAAATACATGAAAATACGCGTTTTAAGGGTAAAATTGGGTTTTTTGCTATATAAATGAGAAATATGATATGTCACACCAACTAAATCTGAGTTTTTGCTGTTAAGGAACCTAAGGGCCACAGCCCACAATCAACCTTCATTTTCAATCATTATTTATTAAAGAAAAATAGAGAAAAATGCCTAAAAATGGAAAAAATGGGTTTAAAATTAGGAAAAAATGGAAAATGGACTGAGGAAAATTAGGAAAAATTACATCTATGTTTGTGCAACGTATAACGATGGAAAATCATGAGGTTGGCCTCGGTTTGTCCCCATTTCTATGTTTTGTGTGTATTTATTGTTCTTTTAAAAGGGAAAAATACATAGGAACCCTATCTAACAGATCAATGATGCAAAATGCTAAGAGTTGGATGAAAAGGGGCTGAAACATTGAAAGATAAAGAAAAGATTTGATTTATGCATTGCACGTGGCAAATAGGAAATGGTTTAAATAAAGAGAATGGTAGCATGAGCACATGGCTCGGTGCCTCCTTTCAACGCAGTACACGCTAGTGAAATTCATGGAAAGAATGCTTTATGCACCATGCACGATGCTGATTTTTCTTTTGTCTGAGCACATAGCCATACACGATTTGCATTAAGCATAATAATTAAAAGGTATCAGAAAAACCTCTTGGATGCATGGCACATGTCTTCCTTAGGTTGAGACCAACAATGAGTATGAGAGGACGCCCTAAGCTATAGGTTAGTCGTTGGGTCCTAAGGGGAAATTGTTGTGAGGAATGGTACATCCTGGAACATAAAATATTGGTACCTTGAGAGGAGTTTGTGTTATATGTTTAGCAACGCATCAAAGGGCCAATCCCTGAGATGTAGGAGAGCTGCAGTGGGGCTCCGACTATTAGTCGGTGGAGGGCCTCCTATATGTGTGTGAAGAGGCGTAATACCTAAGTACTTTGGGATCTCTCTCTGAGGAGTTTAGGGGAAATGTTGGACTATAAACTATAAACGCAGGAATTAAGCTTTAGGGAAGTTTGTCCTTTAGCATTAGATTGACACTCCTGGTCCGCGAGGCCATGAGGGTGTTTGTGTGTCATGAGCATGAGGTCTAGCTAGTGCTATAGCCAGTGCCGGCCCATTTCAGGTCCCATCAGCACATTAATCATCTTATCATCTCCTGTAGTTTGGCTATGTCCATCCTAATCTCAGCTAGCTCTTGTCCCGACTCAGTGCCCTTCCCTTTGTCCTTAGTGCTTGAGTCTACTCTCTCACTCGATGTTGAGGCTCTCTTTGGAGCTCTTGCTATTGGACTCTTCTTGATTTGAGCCTCTGGAGCTTCTTTCCTTGAGCTGGTCATCCACTTTAATAGCTTCTTCAAAGACCCTTGCCAGCACGTCGTCTCGTTGCAAGCTTGAGTTGCCGGCCAAGGCTTTGTAGAGCTCCTCGCTTCTTATTCCATTGATGAATATAGTGGATACCTCCCATTCAGTTCATCTTTCACCCATGGGGATCCTCTTCAAGAGGCTTTTCACATGGGTCACATAATCTTGAATATCCTCTTTCTTTTTCTACTTGACGTTCATAAGCCGCACCAATAGGTTATCGGAGTATCTAGGTTTGGAAAATCTCTTAATGAAAAGATTTTTCAAGCCTTTAAAATCGACACACTTCGTAGCATCTAGACTTGTGTACTAGGTGACTCTTGTCTTCTAAGCACAGTCCAAAGGCTTGGGAGTGTTGAGTAAGATCAGTGAGGCCATTGGCCTCGCAGACCTGCTCAAACTATTCCACAAAGCTATATGGGTCATTGGTAGCTTTGTATTTGTCCAGCTGTTTTTCTACCACAGGGATTTTTGATTGGCTCTTAGAGCCTTGGTTGACTCCTAACCCTATTAGTAGCAATGTTGCCAATGTTGCAGTGCTTCATTCAGTGGTTGTGTTATCTAGCAGCAGCCAATTTTTCAGGAGCTTGCTCAATGTGAGATCTTCTTCTAGCACTCTCTTGCTCTCTGACCAATTTCTGGCTGCTAGGGCTAGCACCCTCTAGATCTCTTGCATTTCTAAACTCTGGCGTAAGTTCCTTGTTTGCTGATCATGGTTGTATGCAGCTAGGCCTTGCAGAGCCTTGCGGGCCAGTTTTCTTTCTTCCTCTAGGTCTGCTATGATGTCCTATGTCGGCATACCATGGTGTTCTAGCTGGATTTGAGAGCATCGTATTGGTTCACTAAATGTTGGACAACCTCAAGGAAGTCCCCTAGATTAAGCACCTCGTTGCTTCTACGGCCCCTAACTTGCCTCCTTCCATGTCTAGGGCTTCCTATTCTACCAAGTTGTCGATCAAGTTGATAAGGCCGGGTAGATCCACTTCCTTGATATTGCCTGCCCTTGTTGCGTTTGGATTTTAGACTGTGTCCTTGGCTTGATCCTACTCTTGGGGATTCGATCTACGTTCATTGTCCTTGGGTCTTCTCTTACTAGTGGGTTCCTTCAAGTTCTTATATCTGGGTGAGTTCCTTATTAGTTACAACCAGTCCTCAATTTACTCTCACTCTGTGCATGTGTGCATGTGTGTGCTACCTTCTGTGCACTCTGCAAAATCAGGCTTTTAGCTTTTCTCCCTCATGCTTCGTGGGCTGGAGTTCAGAGTGAGTGAGAAGACAAGTGCCTAAATAACTCTATCGCTCTTGTTGTGGGTTTAGCCTGATAGGCCCTTATGCCCAATTTTTGGCCATCTCTGTTGATTTGTAGGGTTTGTTGCTAGTCTCCCCTTCTAGTCACGACTCGGTAGTGCTTTTGGACTCCACTCTATGTTGCTATCGGGCAGAATTGCTAGATAGTTGGCTAGTGTTGCCTCAATGCTCGAGTCTTGCTAATCCCCGTGTTCCTTATGCCAAAAGGGCTTCTCTAGTGTCTATATGGTCTTCAAATGTTAGGGCAGCCGGTGCCTAGGTGGTCTGGTCCAATATTCAAAAATTCTGAAAAATTTCAGACTCAGCCCAACATGTTTGAATTGCAAGGGCCAAACGTCCGACTCGACCTGGCCGTCCGAATGGCTGAGGGCCGAATGAGAAAGGGCCAAACGCAATTGGTCCAAGTGTTGGATTCGGATAGTCCAAGTGTAGTTATCCAAGGGCCGAATCAGGTGGACCGAGGGCCAAGTGACTGAACGGTGGTGGGCCGAATCCACTGGTCTGAGGGCCAAGTAGACAAGGTTGAGGGTTGAATTTTTGAGCGTTCGAGTAAGATTGGCTGAATTTCAACTTGTCTGAGTGTGGGTTGGCCAAATTGTTAGGACCGAAGGCCAAATATCCCGTGTGTTCAAATGGTTGACTCAAATAGGCCGAGCGGTGAGTGTCCGTGTCAAATGGGCCGAGTGGCGAAATACTGGGTGGGCCGAGGGCCAATTCTGGGACTCGGCCAAGAATCCTCGTCATTTGGATAGAATGCGACGCCTTTTGCCGAGCTGACACAAAATTCACCGTGCTGAGCGATCGAAGCCTTTGCATTGCTCAAGCACCTCCGGATCCTAACTACACATGCATGAGAAATTGTGGGAATACCTATAGTGGGCAATGAACTTGTAGGCGATGAGATTGAATCAAGTCCACACAATGAAGCTCTCTCTCACTCTCTCTCTTGGGCAACCAATGTTTCAAATGAGTTCCCCTAGGTCTCCTAGCTGTTAAACCCCTCCTTCACCAAGTTCTTGCCACTCTTGCCCCCTCCCTGGTCGGTCTCAGTCCCCTTCATCTTTCCTTCCTCCCGTTTTTGACATATCTGTGCCCTATTTGGCCTATTTTACAACAGCAAACCCTACACTTCTCCAACCAATTTTCTAACCTAAACCTATTCTAAATGCAAGAAGAATCGAAACCAAGGTACTTAACAAATTTCTCCTACTAAACCAACCATCAAAGATAAAAAATACTTACTTGTAGCATGGATTAAAGACCCAAAACCTTCTATCTACCTCAAGCTTTGGTTCGGGGATGAAACCCTTACTTCAATACTCAATTCAAAGCGTGCAAGTGCTCAAGCTTGAATCCGTTGGTCCCAGCAATGGAACCAAAATGTAGTGGCAAGCACAAGCTCAACCACCAAGACTCATGGACCACTTATTGTTCAAGAGTTCCAAGCGAGCACCAACGGCTACCTCTCACATAGCTGATGCACCTTGCCTCTCTACGGATGTAGTGAGCTTACCTTGTTGCCCGATTGAGTTGCTTACTCTTTCAAGCACATCGATAGCTCCATGATTCGTGATGCAAGCTCAAGCATCCTCAAGCCTCTTCCTCCAAGCTCCATCCTCTATAACTACGCATGAGACAAGAGAGGAGAGGAGAAGAGAAGAAGAGAGGAGAAGATGGAGAGCTTCTCCACGAGGGTCCCTCACCCTCACACACTCACTCCCTCACACTCTCACACTCCCTCCCTCAAGCACGCACAAGAAAACAAAGAGAAGAGAAGGATAGAAGAAGAAGAGTCCACTTTGCTACACACCTCTCATCCACTTTTGAACTTTATATACAAAGCCCTAAATTCCATTTGGGCAGTCATCCCCTTTTTACATGGCCGATAGGCCCTTTTTTCATTGTCCTCCTATCTTCCTAGTTTCCCTTCTACTACCCATCTACATTTAAAATTTGCATGGGTCAAGGCTCGACACTTTTAAAATAAATCATGGTGTGCCTTGCACTCTTTTGCAAAAGTATTGACTTGTGCTTTTTCTTTGAGTGCCTTTCCTTTATTTAGGACTTTCTCACGCTTCTTGTGTTTCCCGAATTTTCTTGGCATGCCTTCGTTCTCCATTGCGCTTTTGCCTTGGCTTTGTGTTGTGCTTTAGATTTTTTGGGTTTTCCACCTTGTTCGTTTGATGGTTAACACCAAGTGATAGTGGCTTCAGGAACACCTTGATCTTTACACCATTGCTTCCACCATATTTGAGCCTTGCCAACAACTAACTTAAGTTTGACTATCGTTACTTGATTGGCAGAAGCAGCTCTCGCAGTAGAGAAATAATCATTCATCGGCTCAATCCATATTTCTACCTCCGCTATGAGGTCTATTCCTTTTCCACCAAACTTGGATGCCTTAATCAGTTTAAGAAGGAATTTCTTCTCTTGCACACTAGCATTTGTGGGTGCAGAAGGTGGCTAAAAATAAAGTCATACCACTTAGGTTATTCTACTTAGGATATATCTATGAGCCATACATTAATCAATCACATGTTTTGCTCTGATACCAACTATAACATGCCTACTATCGGTTGTCCAGGCACGTTTTTAGGGGTCTGAGACGAATCTAAGCGACGCTGCCCGGCACTCCCATGGAATGTTACAAGATTTGTCACCTAGGGTTTTTTGAGTCCACCTCGAAACTGAATGTTCACAGTTGATCCCATGTCACGAGGTTTTTTGCCTAGGGTTTCTCGCACTGGGATTGATCGTGAACATTCCGTTGTGAGGTGGACTCAAGAAACCCTAGGCGAAAAACCCCATAACATTCCATGGGAGTATCTGGCAGCGTCGCTTAGATTCATCTCTTGATGGACTGCTAAAAACGTGCTTGGACAGCCGATAGGTAGGCACATTACACATTGAACACTAGCATGACATGATGTCCACTATAACTATATGCAATAAATCTTAGATGCACATGCACTTGAGAGAGCACCTTTCATTATGCATGCACAATTCTTTGCATACACGAGAGTTGGGATATTCATCACCAAAATAGGAACCATTAGATGAGTAGAAAGGTGGATGATGAGTTTTGAGGGTCGTGAAGGATGCCTCCAGTTGTAAGATGGGTTGTTTTACGTGGTCAATATCATGAAGACCATATTTTTTGAGTGATTGTGAGATTTTGGGCAGGTGGAGTAGAGTACAACATTTATTTTTTACTAAGAGATGAGAGGTGAGGGTAAGGATCTAAAGTAATCAAAGAATTGTGTTTGCATCTTGCATAGTGCACCAAAACTTATAGGCTAGGCTAGGCACAATTTTTTTTCAATGCATCCATATCTTTGCGTATAGCATTGTTTGTATGATTGCATGTAAAGTCTTGACTATGCACTTCCTCTTCAAAATTCATGTTTGATTGAGCACAGAGTTTATTTTCAAAGGCATTTTTTTTCTAGGATGTATTCCATTTAAATAATAACAAGTATGCATATATGGGACTCTCTGGTCACAAGAAGTTTGATATGGAAAATGAAGACCTTATTGGACGGTCTAGAGTGTATTTTAAGATAGGCTTTATGATGCTAGGACAGATGTGCTCAAAAGAATAGATGAGGGATCTTTGTAATGTAGCTTTGGGCATACCCAGGATCTTTCTACATTTGAAGAGACAAAGAGAGTAGTTTATATATTACCTTATGCAATAAATCTACTAAGTCAAGTAGTTCAACTTGTTACATTTTTTAAGAGCTAGCTTACATATCTGTTGAGGTTGCAATGCTCATTTGGGAGGTCATGCTATCATAAATAGGGCTATTGTATTTAGCAAAGAAATATAATAAAAAAGTTATGGGATTTGCATTTTGTGACAAGGGTTGGGCTTACCCAAATCAAGCAGAGATAATGAGTTGTGAAAGAAGACAATTAGAGAAACTAAGAAAGGGAGTATGGGCTCGATACAATGTTTGTAGGGATGACAGAGGCCATCAACATCTCGAGTGGGATGCATCAACATATATATACAGATGTAGTTGTTTCATGTATAACTAGTTGGCTATTTGGCAAAAGTAGCCCGTGTTAGATGTAAAGTGTCTTACTGTGGTTTTCAAAAGCCAATCTATGTGTTCAGAGAAATGGCCTGAGGAAGGAGAATAGTATAGTTTGGGTGTGTAAAGGAGCTCTTTGCCTCTTTTATTGAAGTTTCTAACCGTGCACTCGAGGAAGTTACTATATGTATATCCTCTACATCACGTGCGTTCAAGGCCGATTTATAAATATCCTTATCTGTGAATTTTTCTTGAATAAAACATAGTCATTTTCTATTCAATCTATAAATAACCCCTTTATATTACACCATTTTTATGTAAAAAATGTATAAAAATGGTATTTTTAAAATATACTATTTTGAACCCACGTGATGTACATATATATTCATGAGTAAATTACCCGAGACCATGCATGACAATACATCAAACTAGGATGCTGTGGCTCACAATTGTGCCTTTTGCTTATCATTTGTAGTTGGCTATGACTCAAAATTTTCTTGATGATATGGCACAAGTTTTGGATTTCATCAACAAGGGATCGGTGGTAGCAATCAATGTGCTTTTTTTTCAAGGGTCTTGAGTTGATCAACTCAAAGAGAGACCAATAAAGCAGTTAGTGAGGGAGATGGTTTAAGAGGAAGGGAAGATTTGGTCGATAGAAAGGCAAGCAAACTGTGGCATGCAAGCATTGGTATACTTGTGCAATTAGCTTGTTAAGGTTGTGACACAATTTGCAACACAAGAAACTAAGGAAAAACATGTGATGAAAAACACCTGATGATGATAAAAAGACAGTTTGATTATCAAATGCAACCCTGCATACGAAACAAAAATTTGACACATTAGAGGATCAGTTGACATGTTTAGAAAAGGCTCATGTTAAATCTCAGTTTTCTTGGTGATGTGGCATCTGGTCACAGCCAGTGACAATGAAAAACCCTCCCTTTGCACCAAAATAATACGATGCTGCCAGGACTTGAACCCGTGCCTTCCAGGCTGAGAGTCATACACTCTACCATCTCACTTGTGCGCGCATGAGTTGATATAAGATGAATTTTGTAAATTGATATATGGAAAAAATGAATGCGACCCCTAAAAAGTGTGGGGTCACCGATACATGGCCTGTCTACGGGCGAAAGCCCATAGCACGCCGATATATAATGTCAGCCTTTAGAAAATAGGAGTAGGCGAGTTTTGTTGCCAAGGATCATACAAGTGCTTGTTGATCAATTAGAAAGTTGGCCTGTAAGAAGTCAACCAAAAAAAAGCCAAAAGATTTAGTGCTTTTCAAATAAGTTTTAAACAAATAAAAATTAAAAACCCTAAGCTTTTTTGGAACACACACACATCATGTGAAAGTGATGTGTATTTGTCTATATAAGGGAGGAGGTTGAAGAACTAGGGGGACTCTCAAAAAGGTTTTTATTTTCTATGGTAAGAGGAGGGCCACACCCAAGGTTTGGAACCGAGTTTGTATTCATTAAACTTTTACAAACTTGATACTAAAGGCTCTATGTATCACCTCACCAAACAATGAGGTATTTTGAGTGAAAATTTCTTCAAAAAGCTTTATATATTTCTTTTGAGGTTATAGTGGCTCTACATTTTGTGTAATTTCAATGTGTTTGTGGTAATATAAGGCTTCGTAAGTGGATTGAGGTTTGGGCGTGCTAGTGTTTTGGATGTAAATTGTCAAAGTTTCTTGTTAAGTTTAGTATTTAGATAAAGTCAATTCCTTAACCAACACTCCTTGTCGTCCCATTTTTGGGTTGTGTGAAACGATTGTCATTGAACACTGCTCATGAAACATCTTTTTTGTGCTGGAGGAGTGTTGAAAAAATTGCATTTGTTTGATATTTGTGAATTGTTTTGCTAGAGACCATTTACCAATGGCAAGTTTTTTTCCAGAATTTCATGGTACAAAAGGAGAGGATGCTCACTGATTCCTCAAAAAATTGGAGTTGGATGCATAATCCAACAAATAACTGACTCAACCTTGAATTTTGATTTTAGGATAAAGGTAGAAATTGGTTTGAATATTATGAAAAAAATCTAAGAGTGAGAAATCCTCATATTCCTATGGAATATGAAGTTACCAAACATGCATTTCTTGTTTGATATTTAAAGAAACCGATACTTCATAGGATCTTTGGCAAAAAATAGAAACTTGCCAAAAAAAAAGAAGACAGAGTCATAGAAAATTTTCCCCTAGATTATACCCAACTTTGGGATTGTTGGAACACATCCCTAGGCCCAGGAGAGAGAGCACCTAAAATGCAATTATAAGGAGAGGTGAGGAGAACTAAACTAGAAATTGAAGAGCCAAGCACCTTTGAGGAAGTAGCAATGATTGCCATAGAAAAAGAAAGAAAATTTGAGAAAATAAAAAGAGACCATTGAGAACACCAAATATAAAAAATGGAGACCAAAATTGGCAGGGGGATGAACAAAATTATCAAATTTTAGTGAGAAAAAATGCTCAATTAGCTCTGGAAATTGAGGACCAATTGTCTAGGAAAATGCAAAGCATAAGATTAGGAGCATTGAGAGGAATACCTAAGGGAAGGAGGAAGTGGGGGACCTATAGGACAAACCAGTTTTTTTTAAAAAAGGAGGTGGAAGAGGAGGAAATGCAAGGACATTTTTGAAGACCAATGGTGACTTGTTTTTCTTATGGAGAAATAGGTCATATAAGCACAAATTGTCCTTATCCACCTAGAGTAGGAGGGGATGTCAAGAATCGCGTGGTGGGGGGACTTGCTCAAGATGCTGCGCCGAACACACACAGAATGCACAAGTATAGATAAGATACAACATGAAGGAAAGTGGCCTACTAAGTCAAACAATGCATAATCGACTACACTAGTCGACTGGCGCTATAACTATGCCAGCTGTAAATAGATGTAACAACCTGAATATAATAAGTAATGAGTCAGTGGCCATGTGAGAGTCATAATGACCACCGACATGCTAAGTGTAGACGTGTGGACCCATCTAACCAAGCAGTCCATCATCAATGTCCGCATGTGTTGAGCTTGTCATCTCAACACTCCCCCTCAAGCTCAACTGCATCTCTGCAACTCCAAGTAAGCTTCGAAACTTTTGAAGCTTCTCTATACCCAATGCCTTTGTGAATATGTCAGCTATCTGATCCTGTGTGCTGACATACACCAAGTCAATCTCACCTGCTAGTACCTTCTCTCTCACAAAGTGGTAGTGTACCTCAATATGTTTTGTCCTGGCATGGAACACAGGGTTCCTAGCCAACTGTATATTGCTCATGTTGTCACAATAAATGACAATTGGACCTTCCACCTGCACAACTAAATTAGCCATTAACTTTTGTAGCCATACTACCTCACATGCTACAACAGTAGCACCTCTATACTCAGCCTCTGTACTCGACAAAGAAACTGTAGATTGCTTTTTGCTGCTCCAAGCAACTACTGCACTACCAAGAGAGAACATGTATCCGTTGGTAGATCTTCTATCAGACATACTACCAACCCAATCTGCATTTGTGTATCCAAACACCTGTACATTTGTACTTGCCTCATAGAAAAGTCCATAATGTAATGTGGACTTCACATATCTCAATATGCGTCTGACTGCATCCAAATGTGGCTTTCTAGGTACTTGCATAAACTGACTCACAAGACCAACAGCGTAGCTCAAGTTTGGCCTTGTAATGGTCATGTAGATCAAACTCCCCACTATCCTCCTGAACATAGCAGGGTCTTCTATCTCATCCCCAACATCAGCACTCAACTTTACATTCTACTCCAAGGGGATTGAAAGTGGTTTACATGTTGTCATACCATACTTGGACAACATATCCAAGCCATACTATCTTTGGGACAACCATATACCATCATCACATCTGATCACCTCAATGCCAAGGAAGTACCTTAGCTCACCTAAATCCTTCATCTCAAACTTCTTCTTCAAAAAATCCTTGACTTTAGCAATCCCACTATCACTATCACCTGTAATAATCAAGTCATCCACATAGATGACTATGATGACCAAACCTACATCTCCCTTTCTCACATAAAGTGAGTGATCAGCATCAGAAACATAAAAGCCAATATTGACAAGATACTCTCTGATCTTTTCAGACCATGCTCTAGGTGCTTGCTTGAGCCCATAGAGCGCCTTTTTCAACCTGCACACATACGTGGGATGCTCTAAATCTTCATAACCTGCTGGTTGATCCATATACACTTCTTCCTGCAAATCACCATCCAAGAAGGCATTGTTCACATCCATTTGCTGCAACCTCCAACCTTTGGCTGCTGCCAAAGCAATCACACATCTGACAGTTGCCATCCTAGCAACTGGACTGAAGGCTTCTTCATAATCTATGCCATATGTCTGGGCATAGCCTTTTGCAACTAGCCTAGCTTTGTACCTACTAATAGAACCATCTGCATTGTGCTGAATCTTATAAACCCATTTACATCCAATAGCTTTCTTGCCCTTCGGCAATGATACTAGATCCCAAGTCTTATTGGCCTCTAATGCAGCCATCTCCTCATCCATTGCTGCATCCCAATGAGCATGACCAACAGCCTCCTCAAAACATGTGGGCTCAACATCCTCAACTAGTTTCTCCATATAAGCATAATGATGAGCTACATAACCTTCAAAACCAAATCTTTTAATAGGGTATCTAACCCTGCTAGATCTGCGTACCACCGGATCACTCAATGGAGCCTTTACATTACTATGAGTTCTCTGTACACCTGGTGTCCTGACAGAAGGAATATCAAGCTCATCATCCAAGCTCTCTGAGCCACTAGAGTCTCCATCAAGAACTGCATCAATGCCATCTGACACTTTATTCTTTCTTTTGTCTTTACCTGTAGTGCTACTAGATGCACCTGAAGATGTAGAGCTACTCCTTAGTTTCCTAGACCAAGGACTACCAGATGATGTCTCTGGTCCACTAAGAGTCCGTGATTCTTGCTTTTCAGCCTGCACATGAGTGTCATGATCATCATCATCATCCAATGCATCACCACTAGATGCATACCAACTGCTCATTTCATCAAAGATGACATCCCTGCTCACTCTAAACTTACATGTGATAGGGTTATAACAGCGATACCCTTTCTGCTCTAAAGAGTATCCGATAAAAACACATTTTTCTGCCTTTGGATCAAGCTTCTTCCGTAGCTCATCTGGCACATGAACGTATGCAACACAGCCAAATACCTTCAAGTGTGATACATCAGGCTTCTTGCCAGTAAAGCATTCTTCAGGAGTCATCCCATGAACTACAACTGTGGGAGTTCTGTTCATAATATAAACAGTAGTATGAACAGCCTCAGACCAAAAATGCTTAGGCATATTCTTTTCAGCCATCAAGGCGCGTGCAACTTCTGCAATATGCCTGTTTTTCCTTTCTACAACCCCATTTTGCTGTGGCGTATATCTGCATGTAAACTATCTCTTTATCCCATGAGACCTCAGAAAATCACTGAACTCATTCAAGAGGTACTCTCCCCCTCCATTTGACCTCAAGCACTTTACTTTCAAGTCTGTTTCTCTTTCAACTGCAGCCTTGAAATTTCTAAAGTGCTCAAATGCTTCACTCTTTTCCTTCATAAAATATACCCACATCTTTCTAGAACAATCATCAATGAATGTGACAAAGTATGAATTGCCTCCAAGAGATACATTTTGTGTAGGCCCCCAAATGTCTGTATGCACAACATCAAGGATACTACTTACATCTCTGTCATGTGAAAAGGGTTATCTTGCCTGCTTACCAAAATGACATCTTCGCATACTTTATGAAATTCTGCAACTCTAAATGTAGGCAAAACTGTAACCAACCCTTTGGACTGCATTAATTTCAGCCTTTGTACATTTGCATGTCCAATGCGTTTGTGCCAAATTTCAATATCTGCAACAACACCTTTTCCTTTAGCATACATAGCAGCATTCATAGTAGGAATTCCAGCATCCAGAGTAAACATACGTCCAACTCTACTTCCCTTTGCTACCAACCTACACTTGTCATTGAAGTCTTCTACAAAGTAGCCCTTTGCATTAAATCTGACTTGCAGCCCTTGCTCTACCATTTGATCGACTGACACCAAGTTCTTTGTAATAGATGGCACATGTAATACATTTGAAAGACTCTTTGTCTTACCATCATGCAAGGACAAGGGAACTTTTCCAATGTGTGAAATTGGGTGGCATGAATCATCACCCGTCTACACATAACCTACATTTTACAAATCCTGCATCTCTCCAAACCATTCTGCATGGCTGGTCATATGATTGGATGCACCTGAATCAATATACCAAACATCATCATGTGTTCCCTTTCCTGTAACAGCATTCAGCATATGCTGCATAACAAACAGACGTTCATTTTTATCTTCATTCTGTCGTGAAGACGATGCATAGTTTCTTGCTGCAACTTACCACTGCAAATATCATCTTTCTTAGCATAACATTGGGCTGCAATATGACCTGTTTTGCCACAGTAGTGACACACAATACCAGAGTTGTTAGAACCTCTGTTCTACCATCTACAGTAGTGACACACAATACCAGAGTTGTTAGAACCTCTCTTCTACCATCCACCTCTTCCTCTAAAGCTCCCCCTTCCTCTAAAGTTAGCATGACCTCCTGAAACCTGCATATCGCCAAATTGCTGATTCAATCTGTTTTGCTGGTTTTCATTACCACGTCCTGTACCATGGCCTCTTGAAGAGAACCTGCCACGTTCCCTTCCTGAACTGGAGTAGAAAGCTTGGACATGTTCACCACTTCTTTCAGATGTCTCACTCTGCAGGTTGATCTCTTCAGTGATCATAAGGGAGACCAACTCATCGAAATCTGGAAATGGCTTTCTGACATATACGAAAGTTACAAAAGACTTCCAAACCTTTTCATTGTTAAGCCCACCCAAGGTAGACGACACCAAATCATCATCATCGGGCATTGCATCAATCACTACCAATGCATATGCAATGCTCCTTACCTTTAGTGCATACTCATTGATAGACATCTTCCCTTTCTTCAATGTATTCAACTCTTGCTTGAGTTGAATCTTTCGTGCCTTTGTATTTACGGAAAACATACTTTCAAGTATGGTCCAAGCTGCATATGAATTCTCTGCATTTCTAATATGTCCCAGCATATTATTGTCAATTATTGTAGACAACCAATACATGACCTTCTTGTCTTTTGCATTCCATTCCTTCCATACCTTTGTCTCTTCTGCAGTGGGAGGATCACTCACCTCCGGCTCCTTTTCTTCACGTGAAACAAATTCGTAGAGGCCTTTTCCAATAAGGAAGTTCGTGACACGGAACTTCCATGAAGGGTAGTTGTTCTTGTCGAGCTTCTCAATGATGGGGCTTCCACTGTTCTCTGCCATTATCACAAAACTAATACCAAACAGCAAGCAAATCTTCTGCAACCCTCGACCTGTAGTGCATAGTAATACACCAGACAGTTTTTTTCACTGTCTGCTCAACAATACATGCAATCTGCAACTTGTTTGCAGATAAACCTTATGTTTGCTTCCTCCAAACACCTCAAGAATTACAGATTCGCAATCTGTAACCTGCGCACCCACTTTCAATCAAAACAGCCGAAATCACAGTGTACCGTGAAACTGCTGTCCACAACCTTGAGGCTCTAAAACGGGGCTTGAAACGGCCTCAGATGCCCAAAATAACTGCGGAAAAGCCCTACAGGGCCAATCTATAGGATACACAGTACTCTTCGAACACACCAAATCTCACTGCAATTTGAGATTTTTGCTCTGCCCTGCTTCCGGTGTCTCCACAGGCACTATCCAAGAGAAAGAGTGGAAGGATGGGAGAGCTTCTTACCCGTGGCTTGCTTGCTCGAACCTTGCTTCTTCTCCTTCACTTCAGCCTTTGAAATCAGCCTCTGTCAATGGCGTGGCTCTGATACCATGTCAAGAATCGCGTGGTGGGGGAACTTGCTCAAGATGCTGCGCCGAACACAAATAGAATGCACAAGGAGAAGCTCACTCAAAGAGACAAGAAGAGAGATGGAGGCCAAAACGTTTTCTTGCTGGTTTCTTCTTCTTCTTCCACACTCTTTACAATGTACACAAAGTATAGATAAGATACAACATGATGGAAAGTGGCCTAGTAAGTCAAACAATGCATAATCGACTACACTAGTCGACTGGCGCTATAACTATGCCAGCTGTAAATAGGTGTAACAACCTGAATATAATAAGTAATGAGTCAGTGGCCATGTAAAATTCATAATGACTACCGACGTGCTAAGTGTAGACGTGTGGACCCATCTAACCAGGCGGTCCATCATCAATGTCCGCATGTGTTGAGCTTGTCATCTCAACAGGGGATATGTATCATTTACCTCAAAACCTTTCAAACAAAAAAAATAATTTTGGGACAGCAATAAAAGACCATAACAAATCCCAAGCACCAAGGCCAACAAAAGAAAAAAAAGGAAAAAGTGTCATTAATTGTATTCTTCTAAAAAATCAAAGTGAGGAAAAAAAAAGTTGATGTGATGCCAGCAACCAAAAGGAGGAGAAATGTTGAGAGAGATGAGCCTGAGACTAGTAAGGCTAGTAAGGAAATAGGGAGAAAGATTTAAAAAGGAGAAAAGAACAAAGGAGAGAAAGAGGAAACCTAGGAAACATTATCGTGCTTTCGATATTCCATTGGGGGAAGGGAAAAATGATTAAGAACTAAATAGAGATATAATGGGTAAAAATGTCAATATATCTTTTTCTTAGTTAATGGAGTTGTGCCGTAGAATGAGAGGATAGTGGAAAAAATTAGTGAATTTGAAATCCAAGGAAAGAAAGAGAGGAACAGTGAGAGTTTTGAGTGTAGAGGAGTTACCTTATATTTGTCCTATTGTTGATGCTTGGTATAAGAATCATAACATAGGTGAAGCATATATTGATGGAGGAGCATAAGTTAGTGTGATTACTTGAGCTTCTGTAGAGCATTTTGGACTTTGAATTGTTGAGCGATCAAGGTTTCAAATCAGGCTTGCTACTCATGCTAAAGTGAGATGCCTAGGCATAATGCAAAATTTGGAGGTCAAGCTTTACAGTGTGTCTATGAAAATTCATGCCAATAGGGTTGGCAGCTTTTTTGCTTATCTTTGATAGATTGTGTCGTAGGAAGGCAGGTGCAATACAAGATTGGGGGAGAGGAATCATAACGATTTATGATCATATAGGAATAGCAGAGAAGTTTGCTATGGCTTCAAGAAAAGAACTGTTGAATGAGGATGATAGTGAAGAAGAAGAAGAGGAGAGTGATAGTTCTAAGTAAGACGACAATGAGGATGAAAGTTCTAGAAGTGATTTTGATCGAGAAGTGTTATCCATTGCAGTAGAGTTAGTAAATCTTAAGAGAGATGGAGAGAGACAAGAGAGTCGATAATTTCTTGATGATAAATCTCAATGTTCTAAACATAAAGAGCGCATTGAGGAGGATTGTTTGAGTTTTTTAGAAAATCATGAGGGGGAGGGCTTAGAAATTGGAAGATTTACTATTGAAGTTGAGGATTCAGATTTGTTTCCAAAAGGGATTGATGTGGTTGAGTGTGATAGTGAGACTCTAGATATAAGGGCTGATTGGGAGAGTATTAAGGTTATGGATTCTGACTCTTTTTGTGATCATGTTGTTGTTTGTGACTCTAGTGAGTCTTGTAAGTTGGTTGATGAAAGTTTAAGTAGCCATGGAGAGGCTTCTATCTATGAAGTTGCCAATTTTGCTTTGGTTAGACTAACCTCATACTTCTTGATATTTGTGTGGATGATTATACGGTTGATTTGGTCAACAATGAAGAAGAGAAACTTCATCTGTAGTCTTGTAGTTTCTTTTAGTTCTTCTAGTTTTTTGATAATAATTGTGATGATTCAGATTAGGGTTTTGAGGAACTTGAGAGTAACACAGATGAAAATATGAAAAGAAATTTGAGAAGGGCTATGAAAAGAATTGAAATATTAAGGAAAGAGAGATCTAAAAGTAGCGGAAAGGAGATGAAAGGTAATTGTGAGGTGGAAGTTGAAGAGGACTTGAGATTTAAGTATTTGGATGAGGTTTATGGCTCTAATGTTTTGCCTAGTGTTTATGTTTGTGATGTTATTGAAGCTTATTGTGAGATGTCTCATGAGATTGAGAATGCTATGAAAAGGGTTGATCATTGTATTTATAGTGTTCACGAGTTGGAGTCGCGTTTTGTTGAAGAGATGAGTAGTTTGAATGGTTGTCTTGAAGAGACCCCATGTCTTAATGTTTTTTGTTCTTGTAGTGTTGAGTCAAGAGGGGAATCATTTGATATGAATGACAGTATGGTCGGGTGTTTTGTAATAATGGGAAACCTTTTTCTAGCATTTTCTAAAGATTTTTCTTATTGGTTGGATATCTTTGTGAATGGAACTAAATTTGGCAACATAGAAAGGATTGAAACCTTGTTCAAAAACTCTAGAATTGTCATGCTTTCTCTTAGGGTGGATGGGAGGGATCTGTGGATTATTTAGACAATGTGGATTTCATTGAAAATGATGATTTTTTAAAGGGTTTTGGATTGGGAAACTTTGCTAAATTTGAAGAGAATTTTATGGATGGTTTTTGTGTGTTCACCAAAGAGTTTCTTGAGAGAGATATAACATTGATTTTCTTAGATTTTGAGTTTGATGAGGAGCTTGGGGATAGATCATTGGACTCGATTTTTAATTGGCTTGCAAATGTTTCATCATTTTATGAAAGCAATTGCTATGCATAAATGCTTGCACACTAGGGGAGGTCTAAATCAGTCAAGGTCTTTCGTGTAAACTGAAGATCCCTAGAAAAACATTAGGTAGATAGGATTTTTATAGCTTAGTCATTTGTGTAACTATTTGTTTTTTTATTTTGTAGCTGAATTTTTTGTGTTTTTCTAGATAAAGATTTTTTTTGTCATTTTATTTGGATTTTTGGAGCGTGAAAACATGATAGGCTTGGTCGAGATTGGTGTTTTTTTGGATAGATTAGAGCAGGACATTGATGCAAGCTACTAAATATCTTTAAATAGGTATATTTTCTTGTGGATACTCTTGCACAGGGATTATGGGTTCACGAGTGGTCATTCTCCTAATTCTATCGATTGCTTCCATACCATGGATTGGGTTGATGCACTCTTGCACCATGTTGAGCACTAGCATGGCATGATCCTTGCTGCAACTATATGCGGTTTTGGATGTCATCAACAAGGGATCAGTGGTAGCAATCAATGCACTTTATTTTGAAGGGTCTTGAGTTGATCAATTCAAAGAGATACTAGCAAAGTAGTTAGTGAGGGAGATGGTTTAAGAGGAAGAGAAGATTTGGTCAATAGAAAGGGAGGAAAACAGTGGCATGCAAGCATTGGAATACTTGTGCAATCATCTTGTTAAGGTTGTGACATAATTTGCAACACAAGAAACTAAGAAAAAACACGTGATGAAAAACACCCGATGATAAAAAGACAGTTTGATTATCAAATGTAACCCTACATATGAAATAACAATTCAATACATTAGAGGATCAATTGTTGACATGTTTAGAGAACAGGAGTAGGCAAGTTTTTTAGGCAAGATCGTAAATTGTCCAAAAACCATGTTTTTTGCATGTGCTGAGGTTTGGGAATGCTAGTTTTTGGATGTAAATTGTCAAAGTTTCTTGTTAATTTTAGTATTTAGACAAAGTCAATTCCTTAACCAACACTCCTTGTTGTCCCATTTTCAGGTTGTGTGAGAGAATTGTCTTTGAGCACCGCTCATAAAACACCATCATATGAGCATAACTATAGATGAACCTCCTATACAAATAATATAATCCAAGGAATCCTCTCAAAGATGTCAAATTCATAGGGGTAGGCCATTTTTTGACACATTTCACTTTGTTTGGATACACTATAATTCCTTGCTCTCCCACAATATGACCTAAGTATTCCACTTCATCTTTCATGAAAGAATACTTCAACATCTTGGCAAAGAGTGCATGTCTCCTTGGGTATCAAAGACCTCCCATACATATGTCAAATGCTCATCATTAGACTTACTAGAGATAAGGATATCATCAAAGAATACAATGACTATTTTGAACAAGGATGATTGCAATATCTTGTTCCTCTTCTTCTTCAACTTCCACATATTGAGTAATCACAATGTTGTTCTTGGAATTTCTGGCTTTTCACTTTAGCTTGTACTATTAGGACCACTTCTCTCCACATTTAAAGCACAATCCTTTAGTGTGCATTTCCCCAAACTTGTCATGAGGAAGGAAGTTGCTGTTGGAACTATTTTGGGTAAATTTTAGAGCACTTTCAACCCTTGAAATTTTTCCTTTTTCCTCAGATATATTTCTAAAATTTAATCCCTATTTTGGAGCATAATTTCCACTATGTTTATAGAAGCATAAACAGTAGAAAAAGGTTAGCATTTTGTTGTATTTATTATTATGACTGATGAAACCCTTGTTTTCTTGCTTGAAACCCTTTCTCGGTTGGCTGAAAACTTGTCCATATCTTGTAGGTTAATTGGAGGAATTATTCCCCAAACTTCTTTGTTGAAAATTCATTGCATCTCTCTTGCATTTCTGAGAGTATCTTTCAGCCAACTGAATTGCTTTGTGCAAAGTTTTGGGTTGTTGTGCTTGCACTTTTGATGACAAAGGCAAGGTCAAGACTAAAGATATACTTGTTCAACTTTGCAAAATCTAAAATGCCCTTCAAATGGGTATTTGAATAATCTATAACGAACATTCCTCTTTGAGCCCATGCATACCATCTTCTTTGAAGTCTTTACTTCTCTAAAGGGGAAACAAAAACATCAAGCATGGATTGCTTGAACTCTTTCCATGTAGAAAAGTATTGGCTAACCTTGCACATATATTGCCACCAAGTGTGAACGTAGAGTTCAAGGTGAAGAGCCACAAAATAAATTTTCACTTCATCACTTCGAGGATAGACAGTGAAATACATCTCAAGTTTGTTTATCCACTCCTCTCGCTTTGAAGGTGAATAAAATTTCCCCTTGAAGTTGGTGATATTGATCTTTTTCTTGTACTCCTCATTGTATGATGGTTGAAATTGTTATTTGGCTATCCATAAGAGTGTTGTCTCCATGAGTCCTTATTCCAAGAATGTGGCCTAAGGTAGGGTTATCCAAAACCAAGTGACAGGGGCTGACCATTTGAAATGTGATCTTTACTTGAGTGATCTTGGACTTATCTTCTTCCATCATTTTTCCCATCAACATGAGCTTGGTTATTGACTGCATTCCCTTTAGGCACATTAATTGGATAATGATAAAAGTATTTATAAAAGGGTTCATATCCATGATAATCTTCATCCACCCTAATGTCATCTTGTTCATCTACATGTCTATGATTATCTTTCTTCAAATAGAGATTTTTTGTTTTTCTATAATTCAGTAATCCCCTTATTCATTTATGCCACTCCTTGAAACAACCCATCATTCATTTGTGTTAAATATTCATTCAATTTCTTCAAGTCATTAGAGATCCCTTCATTCGTGTGGCCCAACTCTTTGGATAATAACAAGTAGTCATTGATTGTATATGCCTCATGAGTAGCTTCAATCCTTCAATGCATGTTGTACCTAAACTTGAAATTTCATAGGTTTCAAGACTTGAGAGAGGTGTGTCAAGTTCCTCATCAAGCCATTTGATGCACCCCTTCAAGATCATAATCAAGAAGGGAGGGTCACCTCTCTATTGTCTTCTTGACTTGCCTAGCATTCACTTTTTCCCCATGAGAATGAACATGGTAAGATACATGCTACTTGGCTAAGAAAATAGTGATGCTATGCATTGACTGGAATACTCTTTGAATCCTTTAATGAAATGCAAGTGGGAAATAAGAAATGACTGAATTGAAATGAGCTAAGGATAGGGTATTACCCTTTTGTAGTGGCTCACTACATTGCATGTATCCCACATACTATTTTCACTAATATTTTCATTCATGCTTGTAGCCAATTTTGACACTAATCTTGAGTGGAGAGATTGAAAAAATATGAAACAGTCACAATTAGACCTATGTTAGGCTCTATATGCTCTTTAATATCAACCTTGATGAAGATCAATTACTCTTAATCTCCCTTTTTCAACAATAGAATCAGCTCAATAATGGGATAATAAAAGAGACATTAAAAGCCATTAAGTAGTAAGAATACCTCTTTTATTGATGAAGAGTATTGGATGGTGGACTTTAACCAATCAATCCTCCACATAATCTATCCCCAAACTGATCAAGATTGAGGGCCATAGGTTATTTGGTCCCATAATGCTTGCCCAATATATCTTTAGCTTGCAGTAATGAAGAGTGCTCCAATGAATTATTGGAAATTCATGCTTGAGTAAAAGAATTCAATCACCATAGGAGAAGAGTCTTTGAACAATGAAGAAGTATTAATTCTTAATGGAGATCAAGAATTGATGAAGATACCATATATTCAAGTGTCCAAGAGAGTGAAAAATCCATCAATCTTGATTATATGCCTCAATGTTGGCCAAATCTTGGTGTTGTGGCTTTAATCCCACCTTCCTTGAGTTGAATAAACCATAAGCCCCATGATTGAAGCCTCATTCAAGCAAAAAATTTAAGAAATTCATGTTGCCTTGTTTTTCCCCAAATTGGAATGAAGAAATTGCTTCAAATCTTGCCAAGAAGCTCTAATCTCCACTCAATGATGAATGCAGATGCTTGTTTTTAACTTCCTGAGGCCAAGGAGTACAAAAGTCCTCTCAAATATTCAAGAAATGATCAAAATACACTTGATGTCCTAAATCTACTATAGCTAGAGTTTCCACAAAGCTTCAAGAGCTCAAGAGAAGAGAAGGAGCTTGAGTTTAACAACCAAGAGCTCTTTGTAAGAGAGTATAGAGCCTCATTGAAGCACAAATGAAGCTGGAGAATGATTGCCTTGTTTAGGATGAAGCAATTGCATGTTTAAATTTAGCATACATCACGATGATGGATCTTGGAGCCATGTGGACCACAATGACAAGTTTCCCTTGTAGGAAGGGTACTCAATGGGTAGGAAATATGGTAAGTAAGAAGCCTATGCCATCCTTGGAGTTTAGAAGGAAAAGGGAAGAAAGATTGAAGCAAGAATCTCCACGAGAGAGAGAGAGAGAGAGAGAGAGAGAGAGAGAGAGAGAGAGAGAGAGAGAGAGAGAGAGAGAGAGAGAGAGAGAGAGAGAGAGAGAGAGAGAGAGAGAGAGAGAGAGAGAGAGAGAGAGAGAGAGAGAGAGAGAGAGAGAGAGAGAGAGAGAGAGAGAGAGAGAGAGAGAGAGAGAGAGAGGTAACTCTTGATTAGTGAAAGTAAATTTGTTTAAGCTTTTTCTTAATCTTTATTAATTTCAATTATATCAAATACCTCCAAAATGGGCCTATTCTTGACCATGAGCTAATAAAATGTCCAAGAACATGCCATTTCCACTTCAAATCTTCTCTATGAGCTCCAAAATTGTTCAAGGCTCTAACTGTAGGAAATCCCGAGTAGTCAAAGTTTGAACTGTACCAAGTCATGTAACCAAATCTTGAATCCCAGTTGCTTAGAATGGTTCTAATGACCAAATTTGGACTTGAAAATAGCCTTGCCAACAATCAAATTCAAGGCTTTGATACCATTGTAAAGAAACTAATTTCCACAGCAAGCTAAAATACAAAAAAGAAAAGAAACACTAAAATGCCAAGAAAGCCATAGCCAAGGTAGCTAGGCTGCCATGAGCCATGTTACCACTTGAATACAAATGCTAGGAATCATTCATGAGAGGTTGTAGCATGATATCCTCCTCATTCTATGGAGGGGCATCGAATCTACCCCAATGTCATGGTGGCCAAAGAGTATGCACCCTCAATGGATCGTAGGAGGTGGAGACCTCAAACAAGAATTGTTTACAATTGACAAAAGGTGATTGGCAAGTTACAACTTAGTCTTTTATATCTAACCCTAGACCTAAGGCTAAATACTGGCTAAGGTATTAATTTTGCTTTATTACATAACTATAAAGGTGAAAGCCTATAAAAGAATTTTAGATGATATGCAAAAGTAGGGTAAGGCAATCCAACAATATATACAAGTACCACAAGATCGACAGAATTGATCAGACCTTTTAGGAAGTTGATATGGTCTTTCTAAGAGTTTGACCAAGAAAAAACTCTTTGTCTCTTGAAAAATTGAAAAATCTTAGTCCTAGGTATTGTCGGCCTTACAAAATTAAAAAAATGCCTTTGGACTCATACATACAAGCTCATCTTACCTCCTCATCTTAAGATTTACAATGTATTCCACATAAGCCTACTAAAATCCTATATTTCCAATCTAGAACACATCCTTGATGATGAACAAATTGTATTTCCAACCCAACAAATCCTTGAAGTCCAACCTAATAGGATCCTAGAAATCAAGAAAAAGATACTGAGAAATCGTACCTTACGAGAATTACTGATCTAATGGAAAGATTTTCCACATGAAAACATAACCACAATTGAGAAATCTATCCTTCAATAGGAACACCTTGAGTTTGTCTTGAGATGAGGATATCTCAATTTCTCCAAAGGAAAGAGAATATAATATACCTAGGATTCTACATTTAAATATATCCAATTCAGCTTATTCAGTAACTATTTCTACTAAAAAAAGGTTAATTAATGCTTTCTCAAATTGAAATACTTTTTTACAAATAAAGTAGGATTTTTAAATGCTTTTAAAATTACAATAAATTATTTTAGGTTTTTTAGAGTTAATTTGAAATTTTTGAAGATTTAAATTTAGTTTCTGAATTATTTTACTAATTAAAAATATTTGTCTAATTATGATAAAAATTTTGAAATCTTCTAAGTTTTTAAGAATTAATATAATTTCTTAATAATTTTTTAATATCATTGAGATACTTTTTATATTATCCTAAAATTTTATCAAATTTAAAGAAAAATTTTCTATTTTTTAATATTGTTAAAATGATTCTTTATATATACATTTTTGTATAGACAAAAGACCATGTGACATCATAGTGGATTATACTAGACAAGAAGTTCCATGGCTATAAATGCAAGAGGATAATAGATTGCTCACTCAATAGTTCTCTCTCACTTTTGCATTGCACATAATGGCTACATTTTATAGAAGTGAGGCCTCATTTATATAGCCTCACAATTTCCATGTGTATCTCCATGTGACACAGTACTACTCACACTTTACATGTGTGCACCTATGTGACACACTTCTCTCTATACCTTACATCCATGTCCTCATACCATACAATCTCTAGCACATAGAGTGCTTTCAAACACATACACATATATCCACAAACATTGAAGCTTAGATTCTCAACACCCCCTCTTAAGTGAGATGTTTACTTTATCTTGTCACCCATCCAATGCAGCATTACATAACTATAATCCCTACCTCTTAACACTCCCCCTCAATGCTATATTGGAGTGTTAGCACCTTACTAGGCACATCTAGTCCACTATGTGCATATTATATGTAAATATATTATGTATGTTGGAGCACCACTTGCTTGAGTGAATGCACCTGATCCTAATTTGCGGTAGAAAAGGTGTGGGCAAGCACGAGAGCCTTTAGATTCACCTCCCAGCCTTGCTCAGGAAGATGCAGGAAGAAGCGCGCATAGCATCCTGCCAATCGTCGATTTCTAAAGAGTTATACTAATTAATAGATTTGGTCAAAAAATGGTTAGGCAATCCCTTGCCCTTAAGCATGCACCTTGTCATTTTCAAAATGGTGTAATCTTTGGCATTCAACAGTGCCATTCTAGTAAGGTGTATGAGGCATTGTCAATTGATGCTTAGTCCCTTTGCTCTTGCAAAAGTCTTCAAACTCCTTTGAGATGAGCTCACTATTACCATTTGTTATAAACTTTGTCACACGTTGTGCTATTTCATTCTCAATAAGTTTATCCATCTTTTATAGCTACCAATATATCCACATATTCCTACTATGGTCATTGATGATTAACATAAAACAAGAAGATTTTCCTAAGTCTTGTGTAGGCATTTTACCACCTAGAGGAGCCTTCACTCTATTCTTACTTTCTTGTGGAAATCCCTTTCTCTATTGCTTGCCCATCATACAAGCTTCACATAGTTCCTTCATTTTTGTTGGTTCAAGTAGGTGAGCAACCATGCCTTGATTATGCATCTCCTTTAATATTGCAAATCCAATGTTACCAAACCTTTCATTCCAAAGTTTACTTGTACCCACACTAGTGGTGGTTATAAGAGTACTTAGCTCATACAACTTGTTCCTCCTTTCTCCCTTGCCAACAACTTTACCAATATTATTAAGAATTTCTACACCTACCTTAGTGAGCCTTACTTCATAACCAAGATTAGTTATGAAAGCAACTAGTAATATATTTCTCTTAATCTCTAGAGAATGCAATACATTTGAAAGCCTTTAGAGTTCACCACTTGCCAGAACAAAGAAAATGGTGTATGTGCCCTCAACAAGGCATTTTACATCCTTCCCAACCATCATAGTGTTGGATTCTTATAGAGGCAACAAAAAACTATATAGACCTTTCTTATTGGTTATGTGATGGGAGGGGCCACTATCAAATATCCATGAGCCAATGGTAGATACTTCTCATTCTAAGGAATGCACTTTCTCAACGGTTGCCATACCCTATGATGCATTCCTTCTGCGACAAGTAGATGAGTCCCTTAGAGCGATTTTGTATAGTAGAAGATATCATCAAAGTCAGTAGCTCCCTTCTCTTGTTTAAAATTCTTTACAATTAAATGAGATTTATATGCTAGCTTAGCCATGCTCTATTTAGCTTATACACCCATTTGCATGGTAATCCATCCATGTTTTTCATTAGGCAAGGAAACCAAGTCTCAAGTATGGTTCTTTTGTAGTGAGTCAAACTTAGACTGCATAGTCCTCTCCCAAGATGAACTATCACCTTTGCACATAGCTTCCTCATCATAAGTAAGGGGATCATTACAATATATCACCATGACATCATGGATAGTGGGCTCATAGCGATAAAAAACAAGTGAGGCTCTAAATAGATCATTGCAAGATTAGCTATAGAGCCAATACATCTTGTCATCTTTGTCCATTAGCAACATGATCCTACACAATAGCTACATCCTAGGAGATTGGAGCATCAACATCAATTGTCAACTATCTAATTGGGGTTGGCTATATAGCAAATAGGAGGCTCCTCCTCCTAAAAGATCACCCTACGCATCTCAATCACCTGCAAGTTTCTTATAAATATTTTCCTCATGAAACACAACATCATGGCTACAAATAACATTCCTAGCCAATGGATAACAAGGCAGTAGCTCATCTCACTACATCACCATATCTAAGAAAGATACATTTGGCAGACTTTGGATCCAACTTACTATGCTTGTCTTTGGGAATATGGTAGAATGCCTAACATCCAAAGACTCACAAGTGTGTATATGAGGGAGGTCTACTAGACTATACCTCGGTCTAGCAACTCTACTACCAAGAGAAGTGCATGGAGATCCATTAACCAAGTGAATTGCAGTAGTAACTGCCTCATCCCAAAATGTATAAGGTAAGCTTGCATGACTAAGCATATTACAAATCCTCTCTTGAATGGTCTTGTTCATGCACTCTGAAACATGTTTCCGGGGTGGGGTATAAGGAGCGGTTAACTAATGCTTAATGCCTCGATCATCACAAAACTACTCAAAGGCACATGCTACTCACCCCATTATCTAATCTTAGGAATTTTAGCTCTACCAAGATTGTTTGTCAATCAATGCAAAAAGGTGCTCAAAAGTGGCTAAAACTTCAGAATTTTACTTTATAGGATACGCCCAGACTTTATGTAAAAACTAATCAATAAACATAACAAAGTATTTAGCACTACCCAAAGTCTTATAGGACATGGGACGAAAAATATCTCAATGAACAAGATCTAAGGGCTCTCCCATATATACGTAGAGTCAAACTTCTTATGAGTATTATGTGTTTGCATGCCATATAAACAATGATCACAAGAATCAAAACATGAATAGTATTAGAGCAAGAGATAATACAAATGAGTCAAAACTTTTAGTCATTAATAGCCAATATATGATTAGTGGATCTAGTGTAGAATAATGAAAGGAAACATAGTATCCAACATCATTTAATTGTCTAGCAGAGATAAGTCTTTTGGTCAAAGTAGGTACATGATGTACATCATATAGCATAAAAGAAGTGCATTTATGAAATTGTAAACTACATTTGACAAGATCACATACATGATCATCTCCCATGCATACTGAACTAGAAATGGTGTAATAAATATAGAACCAATTGTGGAAAAGTAGACTCTCAGTAGATGATCTGAAGATGATTGGGATAGTCATCATTGAAAAATCCACCCAAACCATAGAAGAACCACCATCATCACCCCTTGCACTTGAGATAGATTGAAAACAAAAAGAACATTAGTAATAGGTATCCCATAGCTAGAAAGAGCCACAAAGATGAAAAGGACATCCTTTCCTCCAAATGGAATCACAAAAGCCATGCAAAGAAGAAGGGAGAGGGTGGAGAAAAGTAGAAGAAAACTCATTGCCACATATCAACTAGTGACATCCTCTCCAGAAAGAGAGCAGTACATCTTGATCAGCTCAAATAGGGAGCCCAACACTTGGAAGTAGCAAAAAACTCAGGAATTTCCTATGTAGTCTCTTCAACTTCCCTTGCATATTCAAAAAGTTTCTACTACTAACACTGATGCAAAAAATACTCTAGATGTCATCAAGTCTAGGGAAGAAATGGCTGGAGCAGAATATTCAAAACTCTAGACTATGACAACAAGAACCAATAGATTATTGGCATGACAAAATATTCGAGGTACTGAAGAGTAGAAAGGGCTCTAAATCTCAACCAACTTGGAGAAGATACATCTTGGATGAAAACGTGGAATCATGGATATCTTTTTGTGGCTTACTACCCTTTGACAAGGGAACCCACTTATATTCATTACCTTAGAAGCCATGGAGTTGATTATGACTCCATAAAATGTAGCAGGTATGATTTTTCCCTTATTTTCAACATAGATTAGCCAAAAGATAACCTCAGATTTTGAGAGAAGCACTTGATTCCTTCTTTCAAACAGTTCATAGAGTATTTTTTAGCCTACCCAGATTTCAATTTCATTAATTACCACATGTAATTATTTAAAGTTACTTCTTTGACTACTCAACCAAAAGAAGGTGGTAGAAGAAGAGGATCTCTATCCACTCTTTTTTAATGTGAATGCAAGGATAAATAGGTATGCCATGGTAAGGTTACTCCTTAATACTACACTGTTATTTGCATATTTCTTTGAATTTTTAGAGGTCGTCAATATCAACTAATGCACCAATGTTACAGCTACCTATTCCTACCATCAATACCCCTAGGTGCAAGATCTACACTAAAAACCTACATGATGAGTAAAGCATGTTTAGAAAGATTGTTGGGCCACTCACCCAACCCACATTGAGAAATCAAAGAGACCCAAGATGAAGTCCTCAATATTTATTTATACCTTTATTTTTGTTTCATAGAAAAAGAGAGAGAAATAAAAAGGAAAAAAAAGAGAGCCTCACACACAATCACAACATCTAGGGGCCCCTAGCCCCCAACATCTAGGGGGCCCCAACTCCTTAGGCCTTCCCCATCTCACAAACTTATCACACCTCAAGGTTAGGACATCTTGAAAGCATCAGTAGACCTATCATCCTGAGCTTTGCACTACACCTCCCCTAGCACCAAATGGGTCCTCAAGTGTAGAACAACACTCCAAGCTCACTTGGAGTTCAACCCATCTCTTAGTTGCACTCACATGTGCACAATAGTCACATCAGGATAAGCTAGACACACCCTTAGGAAGTGCATACACTCTTCTAGAAGGGATCAAAGAGCATAGCGACTAACACATCTAAGGTAGTGATCACCCACCAATTAGGGACCAATCATGAGTTGCTTCTTGAGCATCTTCAATATGGCTTCATTAGAAAGGAGCTGAAAAGCAACTAGAAAAGCTTTGCTATGTAGGGAAGAGATAGAGCCTTCCCTAACCTTTTAAAGGCTAATGTGATAGTGGTGCCACAGACAAGGCCCACACATTTGGTGTAAGAAGATAAGAATGTGTCACACAATGCTTGATCTTTAGATAGGAGCAACAATGGCTTGGCCACAAAATTATTCAAGCTAGCCTACTATAGCAACAAGGAGTTGTCCTTGGATACTAAGGGAATTGGACATGTTGGGGAGCCATTCAGATTACACACAAATGCACATACAATAGACACACAAAGGGATGCCTACAAACAAAAGACAAAACATGGATAAGATCACCAATATAGACACAATGGACACAACATTGACAAAGAATTCCCAAGCAATCCACATCCTACAAAAAATTTGGCATGACCAACATACCATACCCCTAACCACAAAATCACAACCATCACAACACACCACTAATCTAACAAACCACAAAACACCCACACAATTGAAGTATAGACTGGACAACACTATGACAGAGATGCTCAAATGGACAATATAACCCACAAATTCCAATAGCGCATTCATTGATTATATAATGATTGGGCAGTGAGATTAGATTAAGATTTAATAACAAGTAGATTTTTATCAATTATTATTATTTATTGGTAAAACTTTATTAGGTGGTAAACCTTAAAAAGAAAATGGATGTTCATTTTATTTACCCTTTAATACATTATGAGATATTCATCATGCATTAACATTTTCCAAACTACGGACCCAACTTAGATAGTCTCTAAATGCAAGTTCATTGATTACAAGTTATCGTGTGTGGAGTGCTTTTATCACACATGTACAAGTAATGACTAGTTCATTTTGAAAAAAATTAATGGTGTTTTTAGTTGCACATGAAACATGTGTGATTGTGAATGGTGGGTTCATTTTATTCTAAGTGATGTGTGTTAACTGTGAATGTGCATGAAAACCGTGAGCAACTAGTTTGTTATTAGCAATTAATGGTATAGTTGGGTGTGCAAGGAAAAAGGGTAAGGAAATCTAATGGCATGGTGGAAATAAATGGATGGCAAATGCATCTACAAAATATGTCATAGTGGTAATTAAAAGAATATGTCCAATGAGAAGACAATAAAAATGCAAACACACATAAAAAGAGAACAACATATGGTGATTATGGTATGCAACTAGGATTGATTTTGTATCTATGTGTGGTTGTTTTTGTTGGTTCCTTTTGGTTGATTTCTCATTTAAAGAGAAACAATCATAAGAATGATTATGATGGGACAAAAGGGGGATGCAATCATGGAAGGTATGATTTTAATGGGGTTTTTGTCCATTAAAAAACGTGGTGTGTTTTTATTTTATTTTCGTGTGTGTTGAATGAAAAAAATATTAGGGCATGATCATATTCACTTGTGTGTGGTCATGATTTTGATTTTTTCCTTTTGTTTTTTTTAAATTCTAAGATGCATTTGAAATGGTGTTTGGAGAAGGGGACACAATGAAAGTTTTTGTGGTTGTTTATGGAAATTTTTGGTTTAAATAATGACTTTATCTAATTTTTTCTGTTTTATTTTAGTATATATATATATATATATATATATATATATTTCCATTTAGGGTGGCAAGATAAAAAGTATGTGAATCATAGGTAATAACGATGTCTACACAAACTAACATCTACCCATTTAGGTTTTGAGGGGGGAGACAAGGGGGGGAGGGGGGGTTTGTTCTCTATGGGATTGAGAGGGGGGGTGTGAACAAGGGGTTAGGGGGTGGGAGGATTGTAAGGAGGATGGGAGGTTTGGTGGGGAGGTTAGAGGGAGGGTGGGAGGATTTTGCGGCTGGGACAAGGAGCAACAAGAAGGGGAGGGGGGAGGCTACTAGGGAGGAGAGGGAGGGAAAAAAGGTTGGGGGAGGTGGTGGCCTAGGTGGCATATGTGACAATAGGCGAGAAGTGACAGGACGATAGTGGAATTAGAGAGCGAAAAGCATAATGGCCCGTGGAGCTTCGGGCAGAGCTTCGTCCAATGCGTGATAGGGGACTAGGCAGTTGATGCACCTTGAATCGTGGATCCATCGAAGGATTTGAGGAAGAGGACTACAATGATCAGATTCAATGGTAAGCTCACTACATCCTTGTGTGAGAGCATGCATGGCTATGTGAGAGGTAGCCATTGCCACTCGTTTGAAATGCTTGATTTGATAAGTGGTCCATATGGTCTCAATAGTTGCTAGTGATAGTGACAACAACTTGTAGGCCCAAATCTTTCATCATCACATCCATCATGATGTTCACTGAAGAGCCTCTATCTATCGATACCAGTTTCTGGAGTACTAAGATCTAGGAAGATGTCGGTCACATCCACTTCTTTCATAAGCTTTAGGGCATTATTGGTTTTGTTAGTGGTTGTAGGGTCGTAATTTGGTCTTCCATAAGAAGATAAATCACATTAAGGTACGCTATCACTTTATCAAGATTGGCGAAATCACGCAATGTGCAATCGCAGTTTTCAGGCACTGAATGACACTCCGAAACTAGGAGAAGAAGGAGTGATCTAGGAGAATTCTAGCCAAGTGTCTTGGTATCTTACCTCCCTTTCAAAGCCAACGGAAGCATCAGATTGGTGGTCTAAGCAACAGAGAGGAAGCTATTGTTTTATGCATGTTTTTGGTCTATAAGATATTTATCTTCTTAGGATGTAGAAATAAATTACAGGCTTCACCTCTATGAGTATTCTTCTATTTATTTAACCCCTTCTCTTTCGTCTACTCCTCTCCTTGAATCACCCTTCACCCTACTGTCTCTTACCCCCGTGTAGACTTTTGGCCCCAAATGCTCTGACACCGAAGGTACCACATTTGGAAGTGTCAACTACTTCAGTGCCTTTAGTCATGCACAACACTGAAGAATATGACAAGTTGGTAAAAGAACATCAGAGTCAACTTGATAAGATAACAGAGGAGAAAAAGGCTGTGCTTGTAGATCTGGAAAGAAGAGAAGAATGCCTTTGTAGTTTACATGGTAGAAAAAATGAGGGTAATGACCATCTTAAATAGGGAGATGATTGCATTGAAAGAGGCCTTAAAGGCAAGGCAAGGAGAAGAGAGCTTAAAAGATCTGTATGATGAAGAAAGAGACAACCGTATAGTCCTAGAAGAAATATGTGCCTTCAATTCCAGGGAAAATGGATGCCTAGAGCTAGAAAGTAAGGAGTTGAAGAGGCAAAGAGAAGAGATATGGAAAGAGCTGCATACAAAAAAGACACAAAAAGAGGAAGAGGCCACAAAGAAGCTAGTAGAGCTACACAACCAATGTCAAGTAGCTCTCCATGAACATGCAGTACTCAGGGAGCAAGTAGAGTGCCTAGCTTTTGTGCCTAGGCATTTGCTAATGATTGTAGGAATCTATCTTCCATCTTTTGCGAATGAGTTAAACACTAATATGGATGTGATTTGGGAGCTTGGACACCTTGTTGAAGGTCGAATTTCTATATCCATAGCACACACACAAAGAGAGAGAGAGAGAGAAAGAGAGAGAGAGAGAGAGAGAGAGAGAGAGAGAGAGAGAGAGAGAGAGAGAGAGAGAGAGAGAGAGAGAGAGAGAGAGAGAGAGAAGACTAGGCTACCATGACAGGGACAAAAGAAAGGAGGGAAAAACACGAGAGGGAAAAAAAAATATGTGCCAAGATTTTTACTAATTTGAATTTAGAGTAAACCTGTCATTATCATTAATTCAAACATATCATTAAATAAAAGAGGCCGGGACTGTATATCATTAATGCAAAGAATGTCATAATCACGAATATAAGAGGTTAAAAAATAGATATTGATAATCCAAATTCGTAATATTATTATATATGTATTTTTTAAAAATAATTTTTTACAATTTTTTAAATAGAAGTTCCGTTACTACGGAGGCTTTGCTCCTATTGGTCTAGAGCACTCTCTTTCTATCTCCTAAAAGGCATTTTTGAGACCTCAAAACTCCCCTAATGTATCTAATGCTTAACATTGAGCATTGAAGTGTAGTATCACACTTGGGACTGATATACATTCAGCTTCACGTCTTAAATACAAAATATTCATATCTGTAATAAACAAGGTAACACTTGCTCTCTTGAGATTGATGCTCGTTTGATGGCTATTGGGTATCTTGATGTTGGATGCTTTGGGAATCATGTGGCATTGTTTTGAGGCCATTTTGAGCTAATCTTGGCAAGGATTTGGCTCAATTTGTAGATGTGCTTGTGGTTGGAATACACAATCCACAGCCTGCAATTTACAGGCAGCTCTTTGTCCTTTAATGACATTGGTCCTTGGACATGCATGTTGATGTGTACACATGCTCAAGTGATGTCAAGACACTGAGGAATGATATGCCTATGTCTTGAAGTGCATTTGGGCTGATTTTGATTGAGATTTCACTCAGTTTTGACAGAGATTTGACTATTGGAATAACAAAGTTGAATGACATTTTGAATGTGTATGCATTATGTTTTGCTTCTAGAATTGGTCTCGGGCATTCTATACCATGTATTTATGCTTATGGTTGATGTTACATGCTTGGATTTGATTCTGGAATGCATTTGAGTAGTTATTAGAGCTCATTTTTTGGATCAGCTTTACTTACACGTCTGGTGTTGTACATTCATGACAATTTCCTAAATTGCAAGATAGCCACCTAGATTGTTAGGAAAACAACCACCTATATTGTTAGGAAAACAACAACCTATATTGTCTGGAATTTCAGGACT
Source organism: Lygodium microphyllum (assembly GCF_053477565.2). Lineage (NCBI taxonomy): Eukaryota > Viridiplantae > Streptophyta > Polypodiopsida > Schizaeales > Lygodiaceae > Lygodium > Lygodium microphyllum. The sequence continues at coordinate 112,036,156 of NC_141139.1, forward strand.
GCACTCCTAAATTGCAGAACAGCCACCTATATTGTTAGGAATTTCAGGATTGCACTCTGCTTTTGTCAAGAAATTGGTATGTTTACTGACATTGAATGCTTTTGAGGCATTTTGGGCAATGAATTGATGTATGTTCTTACTGTACATACCTGGGGATATTCCTAACATACTACTGAGTGGATTTTGGAGCTTTCATTGCTTGGCATTAGCTGTCATTTACTGTCATACAATTATTTTGTTGTAAATCATGACTAGCAACAGTGGCAATCATCATATGCATATCAAATTAAGCTTGAAGGAGCACACAACTTTGCAGTTTGGCAAAAGCAGTGCTATAATAACTTGTTGCAAAAGAAGCAAGAAAAGCCTATTAAAGTAAAGGGAATAAAACCAGCTAATGTAGAGTAGGACGACTAGGATGAGCTGAATGAGCTTGCATGTTCTCGACCATTGAGCTATCGATTTCTAATGCCTTGCTGTTTAACATTGAAGGGTTGAATTTTGCTTATGACATTTGAAAGCGACTGGAAGAGTTGTATGCCCAGAAGAGTGCTGCAAGAAAAGTCTACTGGTGGCTAAAGAAACTCATGGATTTGCGTATGAAAGAGGGTACTCCAATGTCTACTCACCTTAGTGAGTTTAACTCCATTTTCAGCCAGCTTGCCGCTTTGAAGTTCAATATTGATGATGAGTTCAAAGCTACGTTCTCGCTTTGCACTATGCTAGAGAGCTGGAATACCTTTAGGACTGCTATGAGCGATTCTAATGCTATACTTTTGTATGTTGATGTAGAGAATGGTCTACTCATGGAAGAAATGAATCAGCAAAACAATGCATCTAGTAAGTCTTCCAGTGCTTTGCATACTAGAGGCAGATCACAATAGAAAGGAAAATCTAATAGCAAGGGATGTAGTAAATCACATGGTAAGGATGTTGAATGCCATCACTGTGGCAAGAAGGGTCACTTCAAACGTGACTGCTATAAATGAAATAAAGAGAAAGGGAAGGGCAAGAAGATAGATGATAGTAAGGAAGAGAAGGAAGAGAGTCAGCCTGCTAAGAAGAGCAGTGTAAAGCTTGAAGAGGTGAATGTAGTTAGCCATGAGAGTGATAGTGGGAATGATGTACTCTTTGTCTCTTCATGTTTCAATGCACATGCTTTGACAACCGACACGGATGATGACATGCACACTTGGATTTTGGATTCAAGTGCCTCTTTTCATGTCATCCCTCATCATGAGTGGTTTACGGACTATATAGGAGGTTGACATGGTGTTGTCCATCTTGGGGAAAAGTATACATGTGACATTGCAGGCATTGGCAGTGTGCAACTGCAGTTTTAGCATGGATCTGTCTTTACTCTTCAGAATGTAAGCCATGTACTACAGCTCAAGAAGAGCTTGATTAATACTGGACAGCTAGATGATGATGGTTTTCATACCACCTTTGGTGATGGAAAATGGAAGATCCTTGTATCCACTTCATGTATCTAGTGTGCATGACCATGTTGTTGTCGTGACCGAGCAGCCAAGTGTTTGCTTATTTCATGGCCAGTTGGGACACATGAGTCAAACGGGAATGAAAGTACTTTCTTGTTTGGGTTACTTTCCTTGTCTTCGTTATGCTGATTTTGAGCACTGTGATCATTGTATTTATGGTAAGCATGCGCAGACATCTCATAAAAAGTCTATTTCACTGAAATCTTTGCCTCTAGACTTAGTACATTCCGATGTATGTTAGATGCAGGGTTATCTCTAGGAGGAAAGAAATACTTTATCACATTTGTCGATGATGCTACACGGAAGGTCGATGATGCTACACGGAAGGTATGGGTTTACCCTATTCGTAGCAAGGGCGAAGTGCTTGACAGGTTTTATTGGCATTGGTAGAGAACCAAACTGATCAGACACTTAAGTGTCTTCGCTCTGACAACGGTGGGGAGTATGTGTCTAAAGCCTTTCAAGCATTTTGTGACAGCAAGGGGATAAAGAGGGAGCTCACTACCCCTCATAATCCACCCCAAAATGGAGTTGCAGAGTGCATGAATTGGACCATACAGGATAAGGTTTGTACGATGCTGCCTCGTGCTGCATTACCCCTAGCTTTTGGGAAAAGGCTGTTATGACAGCCGTTCATTTGATTAATAGCTCACTGAACAAGTATTTGGGGGGGGGAGTCCCTTAGGAAGAGTGCTTGGCAAGCCACATTCTTATGCTCATTTGCAAGTGTTTGGCTATGAGGCTTTTGTGCACATACTGAAAGAAGAACACAACAGATTGGAACCAAAGTCCTTTAAATGCATATTCCTAGGATACGATGACGAGGGTGAGATAGGGTATAGACTTTGGGATCCTAAGAAAAGAAAGATAGTATGCAGCAATGATGTCATCTTCCGTCAGAAGGGTTGTTTTCAAGGAGGATGTACCTTTTAGATAGTCATTTGAACCCAATGGACAGCATCGTATACGTGTTGTAAATACTCCTGAAAATGCTAGAAATGGTCTTGCAAATGAGAAGCACGGTATTGCCCATGATACATCATAGTTTTTTCCTAAAAACATGCAGTTGGGACAATCTGAATTGTCAGGATAGCATGCTGGAATTTTAGGGCAGCAACCTGTATATGTAGAATTACAAGCCCGTATTTCAGGACAGCAACTTGTAAATGCAGATTTGCACGTCCAACAGCCGAGTCTTTGCTCCATAGGTTGACTCAACCATTGAGACCACCTAACAAGTTTGTTCTTGGTGTGTAGTATGCTGCAGATTATGTCATGTTGACAGATTGTGGTGAGCCATCATGCTTCAAGGAAGTAATGACTAGATCAAACAACAAGAAGTGGTTCAAGGCCATGCTATCGGAAATGGAATCACTTGATAAGAATGGTACTTGGGACTTGGTGCAGCTACCTAAAGGGGAGAAAACTCTTCCACGCAAGTGGGTTTACAAGGTGAAGGTCACTTTTGGTTCCTCACCAAAGTACAGAGCAAGATTGGTTGCAAAGGGGTAAAAACAGGAACATGGAATTGACTTTGATGAGATCTTCTCTCCTGTAGTCAAGATGACTACCTTGAGGACCATTTTGGGCTTGGTTGTAGCTGAGGATATGGAGCTCACACAGATGGATGTAAAGACTGCATTTTTACATGGTGATTTGCATGAGGACATATATATATGCAGCAGCCTAAGGGTTTTGTTGCTAAAGGTAAAGAGATGATGGTCTGTAAACTGAAACAGAGATTGTATGGGCTGAAATAGGCACCGAGGGAATGGTATCATAAGTTTGATACTTTCATGCAGTCACCAGGCTTTCACAAAAGTCAAGTTGATCACTACTTGTACACCAAGAAGGCAGTAGATGGCAGCCGGATTATCTTGGTTATGTATGTTGATGACATGCTGATTGCTAGCAGGGATACTCATGCCTTGGATTCATTGAAGCAAAGTCTTTATGGAAGCTTTAACATGAAGGATCTTGGTGATGCCAATCACATTCTTGGGATGTGGATACTCAGAGATAGATAGAAGGGGTTACTCTATCTATCTTAGCAGGAATATGTATCTAAGATTTTGTAGCGTTTCAATATGGGGGGGAGGAAAGCAATTGGAGTTCCATTGCCTCCATATGTGAAACTCAGTGCAAAGGACATCCCTATATCTTATGATGAAAAGGCTCAAATGGCCAAGATTCTGTATGCTTCAATCATTGGCAATTTGATGTATGATATGGTTGCTACACATCCTGGCATTGCCTTTGTAGTGGGAGTGGTTAGTAGGTACATGGAAAAACTTGGCAAGAAGCATTGGGAAGCAGTGAAAGGTATTATGAGATACCTCAAGGGCACAAAGGATTTGTGTATCTGCTTAAGACATCTGTCATTGGCTTTACAGATGCAGACTATGCTGGACATGTGGACTGTAGGAAGTCCACTTTAGGATATGTGTTTATCTTCACATGAGGATCTATTTCTTGGATATCCAGGTTGCAGAAGTATGTTGCACTGTCTACTATAGAGGCAGAGTATGTGGCTGCCACTCTAAGGCATGCAAAGAGGCCTTATGGCTATCACATTTGGTTGTTGAGCTTGGGATTACTGAGGTTCATGTCCTCCACTGTGATAGTCAGAGTGCTATCATGTTAGCACGGAACCTTGTCTTTCATGCAAAGATAAAACACATACAGGTGAAGTATCATTTCATTAGAGAGGTACTTGACAACAATAGCATTCAGCTAGTCAAGATGCACACTGATGATAACCTGCAGACCTTCTCACAAAGAGTCTTATAGTAGAGAGGTTTGCCCATTGCTGTGACAGAAGATGGGTATTGGATAGGTATAGTCTCCTCAGCTTTGTACATATTTAGACTTAGTTGATTCTTTTCATCTACATTTGGGCACATTACCTTTAGGGGGAAGGTTGTTGGGATAAAGGGCAGTGCCCGTGTCCACCCGTAAAGGCTAGGTTGTACATAGTACATATACCTATCTAGAACATTATTGAGGTACCCTCTTTAGTACCACAAATCATGTGTCTCTATCTCTTCTCTCTCTCTGAACCTGCATCTCTACACAGAAGCTCCATTGCAGCTACCTCAACAATTATTGGTTAGGGTCTTGGCTTGCTAGTGTGTGATTGAAGATGATTATTTCATGTTGAGATGGCAAGCTCAACACGTGTGAACATTGATGATGGACCGCTTGGCTAGATGAGTCCGCACGTCTACACTTAGCACATTTGTGGTCATTATGATACTCACATAGCCACTGACTTATCACTTATTATATTTAGTTTGTTACACCTACCTACAATTGGCAAAGATATAACACCAGTTGATTAGTGTAGTTGGTTATACACTGTTTGACTTAGAAGGTCACTATCCTTTATGTTGTATCTTATCTATACTTTGTGTATATTGTAACGTGTGTGGAAGAAGAAAAATATTCATCAAGAAAACGTTTTGGCCTCCATCTCTCTTCTTGTGTTCTTGAGTGAGCTTTCTCTTGTGTATACAGTGTGTGTTTGGCGCTACAGCTCAAGCAAATTCCCCCATCACGTGATTCTTGACATGGTATCAGAGCCGCACCACTGAGAGAGGATGATTTTGAAGGCTGAAGTGAAGGAGACAAAGCAAGGTCCGAGCAAGCAAGCAACGGGTAAGAAGCTCTCCCACTCTTCCACTCTCTCTCTTGGATAGTGCTTGTGGAGGCACCGAAAGCAGGGTAGAGAGAAAATCTCAAATTGCTACGAGATTTGGTGTGCAAGTAGAGTGCTGTATATTCTGCAGATAAACCCTTCAAGGCTTTTTTGCGGTTATTTTCGGCATTTGAGTCCGTATCAGGCCCCGTTTTAGAGTTGCAAGGTTGCGGACAGTAGTTCCACGGTACACTATGATTTCGACTATATTGACTGAATGTGGGTGCACAGGTTACATATTGTGAATCTGTAATTTTTAAGGTATTTGCAAGAAGCAAAAATAAGGTTTATCTAGAAACAAGTTGCAGATTACATGTACTATTGAGCAATCAGTGAAAAAGGTTGCTTGGTGTAGTGTTGTGCACGTGTTGTGAAAAATTACAGAAGACTAGCTTTCTATGTTGTATCCTTGTTTATGATAATGGCATAGAATAGTGGAAATCCTATTATTGAGAAGCTCGACAGGAACAACTACCCTTTATGGAAGTTTTGTGTGACGAACTTCCTTATTGGAAAGGGCCTTTATGAATTTGTTTCAGGTGAAGAAAAGGAGCCAGAGCTGGGTATCCCTCCAACTGTAGATGAATTAAAAGCATGGAAAGAATGGAGTGCGAAAGACAAAAAGGTGATGTACTGGTTATCTGCAGTCATTGATAATACGATGTTGGGACATATCAGGAATGCAGAAACTTCACATGCAGCTTGGACAATTTTTGAGAACATGGTTTCAGTAAATACAAAGGCACAAAAGATTCAACTCAAGCAAGAGTTGAATGCCTTGAAGAAAGGGAAAATGTCTGTCAATGAGTATGTGAGGAGCATTGCAGATGCTTTAGCAGCAATTGATGCAATGCATGATGATGATGATTTGGTTTCATCCACTTTGAGTGGCCTTAACAATGAGAAGGCATGGAAATCGTTTGTTACTTCAGTATATATACGAAAGCCATTTCCAGATTTTGATGAGTTGATCTCTCTCATGATTACCGAAGAGATCAATATGCAAGGTGACTCATCTGAAAAAAATGGTAAACATGTTCAAGCATTTTACTCAAGTTTATGAAGGGGACGTGGTAGATCCTCTTTGAGAGGCCGTGGTTTGGGATGTGTTGGCGATAACCAGTAAAAAAGGTCCAATCAACAATTTGGTGAAATGAAGGTTTCAGGAGGCTGAGGAAAGTTTAGAGGCAGGGGGAGCTCTAGAGGAAGAGGTGGATGGCAGAATAGAGGTTCTGGAAATTCTACTATTTTTTGCCATTATTGTGGCAAAAAAGGCCATATTGTAGCCCATTGCTATGCTAAGAAGGATGATATTCGCAGTGCTAAATTGCAGCAAGGAAACTATGCATCGTCTTCACGACAGAATGAAGAAAAAAATGAGTGTCTGTTTATTATGCAGCATATGATGAATGTAGTTATAGAAAAGGGGACACATGATGATGTATGGTATGTCGATTCAGGTGCATCTAATCATATGACCAGTCATGTTGAATGGTTTGGAGAGATGCAAGACTTACAAAATCCAGATTATGTGCAGACGAGTCATGATTCATGCCATCCAATTTCACACATTGGAAAGGTTCCCTTGTCCTTGTATGATGGCCAGACAAAGAGTCTGACAAATGTATTACATGTGCCATCAATTACAAAGAATCTAGTGTTTGTTGGCCAAATGGTAGAGCAAGGGTTGCAAGTCCGATTCAATGCAAAAGGTTGTTTTGTAGAAGACTTTAATGATAAGTGCAGGTTGGTCACAAAAGGAAGTAGAGTTGGTTAAATGTTCACTTTAGATGCTGAAATTCTTGCAATGGATGCTACTATGTATGCTAAAGAAAAAGGAGTAGTTTTACATATTGAAATATGGCATAAGCGTATTGGACATGCAAATGTGCAAAGGTTGAAATTAATGCAGTCCAGAGGATTAGTTGCAGGGTTTCCTTCTTTTAGAGTTGCAGAATTGCATAAAGTCTGTGAAGCATGCCAGTTTGGTAAGCAAGCAAGACAATCCTTCTCGCATGATAGAGAAGTGAGTAGAAAAATAATTGATGTAGTGCATACAGATGTTTGGGCGCCTACACAAAATGTATCTCTTGGTGGCAGCAAATACTTTGTCACATTTATTGATGACTGTTCAAGGAAGTTATGGGTATACTTCATGAAGGAAAAGAGTGATGTGTTTGAGCACTTCAAATCTTTTAAGGTAGCTGTTGAAACATAAATAAGCTTAAAAGTGAAGTGCTTGAGATCAGATGGAGAGGGAGAGTACCTCTTTAATGAGTTTACTGGATTCTTGAGGACTCATGGGATAAAGAGGCAATTTACTTGCAGGTACATCAAAATGGGGTTGCAGAAAGAAAAAATAGGCATATTGCAGAAGTTGTACGGGCGTTAATGGCTGAAAAGAATATGCCCAAACATTTTTAGTCTGAGGTTGTCCATACTGCTATCTACGTTACGAACAGAACTCCTACATCTGCAGTTCATGGGATGACTCCTGAAGAATGTTTTACTGGCAAGAAGCCCAATGTATCGCACTTGAAGGTATTTGGATGTATTGCATATGTTCATGTGCTAGATGAGCTATGGAAGAAGTTTGATCCAAAGGCTAAAAATTTTATTTTTATTGGGTACTCTTTAGAGCAGAAAGGGTATCATTGTTATAACCCTGACATAGGTGAGTTTAGAATGAGTGGGGATGTTATCTTTGATGAGATGGACATCTGAAATGCACCTGTTGGTGATGTATTAGATGATGATAATGATTAGGACAACTATGTGCAGAAAGAAAATCAAGAATCACGGAGTCTTAATGGACCAAAAACATCATCTGGTACTATACCTATAGTAAGCCCTTGGTCTAGGAGACTAAGGGCTAGCGCCACATCTTCAGGTGGAAAGTGTTGCAAGGAAGGACAAAGGAAAGAAGAAAGTGCTGGATGGTAATTATGCATCTACCAGTCATTTGGGATTTGATGGAGATTCTAGTGGTTTGGAGATTTTTGATGATGAGCTTGATATTCCTTCAGTCAGGACACCAGGTGTACAAAGAGCTCATAGTAATGTAAAGGTTCCATTGAGTAATCCGAAGCTACACAGATCTAGCAAGGTCAGATACCCTGTTAAAAGATTTGGTTTTGAAGGTTATGCATCTCATCATTATTCTTATATGGTGAAACTAGTTGAGGATGTTGAGCCCACTTGTTTTGAGGATGATGTTGGCCATGCTCATTGGGATGCAGCAATGGATGAGGAGATGGCTGCATTAGAAACCAATAAGACTTGGGATTTGGTACCCTTACCTAAGGGTAAGAAAGCTATTGACTGTAAGTGGGTTTACAAAGTCAATCATAATGTAGATGGTTCAACTAGTAGGTATAAAGCTAGGCTGGTTGCAAAAGGCTATGCTCAAACATATGGCATAGATTATGAAGAGACATTCAGTCCAGTTGCTAGGATGGCAACTGTTAGATGTGTGATTGCCTTGGCAGCAGCCAAAGGTTGGAGTTTGTAGCAAATGGATGTTAAGAATGCCTTCTTGTATGGTGAATTGCAAGAAGAAGTGTATATGGAGTAGCCAGCATAGGTTATGTGGATTTAGAGCATCCCACATATGTGTGCAGGTTAAAGAAGGCGCTCTATGGGCTGAAGCAAGCACCTAGAGCATGGTCAGACAATATTGGAGAGTATCTTGTCAATATTGGATTTTGTATTTCTGATGTTGATCACTCGCTTTATGTGAGAAAGGGAGATCCAGGTTTGGTCATCATAGTCATCTATATGGATGACTTGATTATTACAGGTGACAGTGACAATGGGATTGCTGAAGTTAAGGACTTCTTGAAGAAGAAGTTTGAGATGAAAGATTTGGGTGAGCTGAGATTCTTTCTTGGTATTGAGGTGATCAGATGTGATGATGGTATATGGCTATCCCAAAGGCAGTATGGCTTGGATAAGTTATCCAAGTATGGTATGACAACATGTAAGCCTCTTTCAGTACCATTGGAGACAAAATGTGAAGTTGAGTGTTGATGTTGGGGATGAGATAGAAGACCCTACTATGTTCAGGAGGATAGTAGGGAGTTTGATTTACATGACTATCACAAGGCCAGAATTGAGCTATGTTGTTGGCCTTGTTAATCAGTTTATGAAGATACCTAGAAAGCCTCATTTGGATGCAGTTAGATGTATATTGAGGTATCTGAAGTCCACTTTACATTATGGACTTTTTTATGAGGCAGGTAAGGACGTACAGGTCTTTGGATATGCAGATGCAGATTAGGCTACAGCTAGAAGATCTACTAGTGGATTCATGTTTTCCCTTGGTAGTGCAACAGTAACATGGAGCAGCAAAAAGCAACCTACAGTTGCTTTATTGAGTACAAAGGCTGAGTATAGAGGTGTTGCTATGGCAGCATGTGAGGTGGTATGGCTGCAAAATTTAATAGGTGATTTGGATGTGCAAGGAGATGTTCCAGTTTTCATTCATTGTGACAACATGAGCAGCATACAGCTAGCTAGGAATCCAATATTCCATTCTAGGACAAAACACATTGAGGTGCACTACCACTTTGTGAGAGAGAAGGTACTTGCAGGAGAGATTGACTTGGTATATGTCAGCACACAGGATCATATAGCTGACATTTTCACAAAGGCATTGGGTGCAGAGAAGCTTTGAAAGTTCCGAAGCTTACTTGGAGTTGCAGAGATAGAGTTGAGCTTGAGGGGGAGTGTTGGGATATCAAGCTCAACACGTGCGGATATTGATGATGGACTGCCTGGCTAGATGAGTCCACACGTCTACACTTAGCACATTGGTGGTCATTATGATACTCACATGGCTATTGACTTATCACTTATTATATTTAGTTTGTTACACCTACCTATAGCTGGCAAAGATATAACACCAGTCGATTAGTGTAGTCGGTTATGCACTATTTGACTTAGAAGGCCACTTTCCTTTATGTTGTATCTTATCTATACTTTGTGTATATAGTGTGTGGAAGAAGAAAAAAAATCAGCAAGAAAACGTTTTGGCCTCCGTCTCTCTTCTTGTATTCTTGAGTGAGCTTCCTCTTGTGTATACAGTGTGTGTTTGGTGCAACATCTCAAGCAAATTCCCCCATCACGCAATTCTTGACATTTTAGAGCTTTATTCTATCTTTTACAAGGTCATGAGGATGCTCTCTTTCTAAGTGTGGGGATATGTTGACTGAAATGACTATGTTTTTAACTATTTTTTATTAGCTTTTGGGTGATTTTTTACTGATATGAGATATGATTTGTTGGTTTTGGATGGTTTTAAAGTGTATTGGAGAGTTTTATGTTAGTTTGAATGTGTTTGAGAAGCTTATGATGATTTTTTATTGAGTTATTATGTTTTATTAAGTTCTATTGTGTGTCTATTTAGTTCTAGTAGGTCTATTTTTTCCTCTATTTTGATCTATTTTTTTAATGTTTGTGAGGTTAAGTACTTTGAAGAATGATTAGGAGTGTATTGGATGATTTTTTATGAATTGAGTTGGTCTTGGTTTGAGCTATATGGTTTTTATGCCTTCTGTAGGCCTTCCATAATATATTGTTGAGCTTCTGTATGCCTTCTATAAGTGTTCTTTTTTATGGATATTTATATTGAGGATATTTTTAAATATTAGAAAGAGAACAATGGAAGCTCTTAATAGCTCGGAGAAGCAGAGAAAGTAGCTATGAAAGGCTTGAAGTCAAGACTCAAGTGATAGTGCCATTGTTTGATGAGCTTTCAAGGGACACCGTAGTGGCTTTGGCGACTCTTCATATCAAACATACCTCTTGGGAGGTGTATCCACGACCAAGAGAGGATTATTGAGAGTGATTATTTGTTATTTTCATGTATTATTGAAAGAGAGCATATGTGAGAGAGATAGTGTATGAGAGATAGCCAATTTCTATGAAGAAACATTGTATCTACATGTGAGAGATTGAGAGGAAGACTATGAAGATGATGAAATAAGAATAATATGTGATGAATTACATTCAAGATTGAGCATTCTTTTGTGTTAATATGGTTCTCTGGTGGTTTCTATGAAGAATATGAAGAATATGTTGAAGTATTGTGATAAATTTGTGGGAGATCTTATATATGATGCTGCATGAAAATTTGTTGTTATGGTGTTCTCTTATTTCTTGTGGTTGATTGAAGTATGAAGAACAAGCTTGTTGGTGTGACAAGATAGATTTTCTTGCATTAGTTTTCCCATTTTATTACTGTTCCTCTTGGTGCTCCACAGTCTGATTTGGTTTTCCCAAAGAACCCATCAAGAATATTATAAATCTCATGAACATCAATATCATCTAGTAGAGAATTAATAAATAAAAGAGAAAAAGGATTTGTAATAATAGTTGCATTCAGCTTTCTATAAAAATCCACATAGTTCGAATCTTCCCACTGTCCTTTGGGAAGTTTAATTAACTCTACTCTAAGAAGCTTATCAATCCCTTCTTTTACTTGATTTGCATTATTAGGATTTGTTTTATACATTTTTGGTTTGACATTATCTTTTCAAGTCATTTGGCATATGTTAGGTTTGTTTGATGCCTTTTATACCAGTTTACTCCTAGGTAAATATGTCCTCAAACTCTTGATAAACTTGTACTAGCTACTATTTATAGTCTAACAACATAAAATACTTATTATAATTGGTTTAGAACTAATCAACAGTATCTAACTTTACATCTTATACATAATCCTCAAGTATTCTTGCTAATTTACTCATGGTATGTTCAAATTTCAGCTACACATCAATTATAGCTTATGTCCTTTGCATCTTCGACATACTACTTTTATTTTTTCCTTTGGCTCGTCATAATTCTTAACAACAACTTTTCCTTTAAACCTAGAATAATGTCCAAAAAATTTCTAGGGTTAATTGCAAAGAAGACTTAGCTAATGCCTACAACTCATGAGAGCCCTCTTGCTTATGCATGAGAAGTGAAACCTTTGAAAATATTGTTTTCATGCTACATGATCTCATGTAGACCATTTTCTTTTTAATAAAACTCTTATCTTTGCTGCATTTTTTGCAATAGATCTGCAAGACTAAACTAACTTACCCCTCTTTTTCTCTGTAGTCTTTGCACTTATTTTGATGCTACTTCTCTAGCTTTCTCTTATACATCTCAATCTATATATTTCTTTGTATTGACCTTCATAATGTAAAGAAGCTAATTCCCATAGGAAACAATTAAATTGAAAATACAAAGAAATAGAGTAAACTAACAAGAAACCATAGCCAAGGTGGCTAGGTTAAAATGATATTACCATTAATGGCTGAGAATCAATTAATGAGAGGCTGCAGCATTGTATGCACCCCAAGTTATGGTGGCCAAGAGTATGCACTCTCTTAGATGGTGGGAGGTCGAGACCTCAAACATGAAATGTTAGAAAATTGGTAAAAAGATCCTTGGCTAGTTACAACTTATACTTTTATACTTAACCCTAGTAGCCCAAATATGGGCTAAGGTATTAAGGAATTTTTACTCTATTACAAGCCATCCCGGCCTAGAAGAGCTTTGTCCTCAAAGTTGAAATTGGGACAAGATACAATGATATCTTGAAATAGATGAAGTCATGCTGAAATAGAAGTCCATGCTAAAGAAGACCAAATAAATCAATGAAGAAATACCATGTAAGTGGAACAAAGTGCTATAGGCTATCCAAAACAGGCTATAGTACAAATCTAGCCATATCTTGAAGTAGAAGGGTCCAATTTCCATATGTGAGCTATAGAAATGTAGATGACAATATGTAGTATTCAGCCATGCCATCAAAATCAAATTTTGATGAAGATAAAGCAATTAACTTTAGTACAGAAATGTATTACAGCAAGCTGGTTACAGTGAATGAATTATCCTCTTGAAGAAGCTATGAAAATTGTTCCAAATATGAAGCATGCTACCGAGAAGATTCTTACATAGGAAAACCCTTCCACTTTATAAGATGCTCCACAAGAACTCGGTTCCTTAGAACCTTCTCTTGCTTACCAATAATCTTTTCAGGTTCATAAATGATCAAACCATCTTCGTCAAGGGGAGGTAGTTCTTGAAAAACTTGGATTTTAGGGTCAACATATTTCTTGAGTTGAGATACATGAAAAACATTGTGGATGCATGTTGTTGAAGGTAAATCAAGTTGATAGGCAAGATCCCCAACTCGCTTAATTATTTGGTATGGAGACCATAATACCTATCAGTAAGTTATGTTCTCCCTCAAGAGAAGCATAACGGGATTTTAGAACATTCAAGAAAACCCATTCACCTTTGTCAAACTCCACATGTCTTCTTTTCTCATTTGCATAGGCCTTCATTGTCTCTTGAGCTTTTCCAATGTTATCCTTGCATTGCTTCATAAGAGCCTCCATCTTCTCTAACTACGAGAATGAGGATTCACATCGTCATGAAACAATATAGAAGGTACTTGAACCTTATAGCCATATAATGCTTCAAAACGAGACATTCCAACACTCATGTGATGAGGATTATTATAACCAAATTTCGCAAGTTGAAGCCAATGGTACCATATGTTTGGTGTATCATGGAAAAAATGACGTAAGTAAACCTCTAGCCATTTGTTGACCCTTTTAGTTTGCCCGTCCATTTGTGGATGATAAGCCATACTAGAAGTCAAAATAGTCCCCATAGAAGAGAACAAACTCCTCCAAAAGTGCCCATAAATCTAGTGTCACAATCTGGGACACAATCTTCATTGCCATTCCATGAAGCTTAAAGATACATTCCATGAACTGATCAACCACTTGCTTTGTTATAAATTAAGCCTTTGTTGGAAGGAAATGGGTTGATTTAGTCAACCGGTCTACCGCCACATAAATGCTATTCCACCCATGTTTTGTTGTAGGTAATCCCATTATGAAATCCATGCTAATATCAGTCCACTTTCCATGAGGAATAGGTAGTGGCTGAAGCAAACCACCGGGTCTTATTTTGTTGACATGAAAGACAACTCATGGCGTAGTCTTTAACATATCGCCAAATACCCGGCTTCCAATGAATGCTCTTATGGATATTATCAGATGTTTCGAACAACCCATGATGTCTTGCTAAAGGTGAAGAGTACATCTCTCGCAAAATATGGTCTTTAAAAGATGATTGAGAAGTCAAGAAAACCCATCCTTGATACCATAGAAGACCATTGTTCCATTTATAATTTGGAGACTCTTCTCCTTTGCCTTACTGTAATTCCTTCATCATTTTGGATGCTTTCTCATCAAGCAAATACTCTTCTTGAATGTCATGGATCTAATCCTTATGCACATTTGAAGTGGTAGCGATAAAACATGCCCACATTCTTAATAAGGCATCCGCTACCACATTATCTTTTTCAGCCATATAAGATATCTCAAAGTCATATCCTTGAAGAATAGCTAATCATCTTCGTTTCTTGGAGATAAATTTGGTTGTGAAAGGAAGTATTTCAACACATGATGATCACTTTTGACCTTGAAATGGCTGCCATGGTTGTAATGCTACCACTTCTTAATTGGTGCAATATTGCCAACATCTCTTGCTCATAAACATGTAATTGACGGTCCTTGTCATCAAGCTTTTGGCTTTCATAAGCTATGACTCCATGATCTTGACATAAAACATTCCCAATTCCTCTTCCACTAGCATTCACACATATGATAAACTCCTTAGAGAAATCTAGATATACAAGGATATGTGCTAAAATTAAAAGAGATTTCAACTTATTGAAACTTTTATCGGCTATGGAGTCCCCAAAAAAAGTTTGTTTTTTAAGCCTATCCGTCGATGGAGCCACCACATGAGCATAATTCTTGATAAACCTCCTACAAGGATAATAACCTAAGGAATCCTCTCAAAGAGGTTGCATTCGTAGGATAAGCCATTCTTTAACACATTTCACCTTGTTGGGATCCAATCTAATGCCTTGCTCTCCCACAATATGACCTAAAAATTCCACTTTATCTTCCATGAATGAAGGCTTTGTCATCTTGGCAAAGAGTGTGTGTCTTTGTAATGTGTCAAAGACCTCTTGTATATGCTTCAAATGCTCATCCTTGGATTTTCTATAGATAAGGATATCATCAAAGAAAACAAGGACTATTTTGAACAAGAAGCGCTACAATATTTGATTCATGAGGGCTTGAAAAGTAGCAGCCGCATTGGAAAGTCCAAATGGTATAACCCCTTTCAGTCCTAAAAGTTGTTTTGAACTCATCTTCTTTCTTTATTCAAATTTGATAATAACCCGAAAGAATATCTATTTTGGTAAGGACCTTTACATCTTTAAGTTCATCCAAAAGATCACCAATTCGGAGAATAGGATACATATTCTTGACCGTTGACTTGTTCAAACCCCAATAATCAATACACATTTGAAAGGATCCATCCTTCTTCTTGACTAAGAGCATGGGAGAGGAAAACTATGATTGATTTGGTTGAATTAAACCCATTTGCAACAACTCTTTGACTTGTCACTCCACTTCTTCCCTCTGACAAGCAACAAGGAGGTTTAATTATGGGCTTTGTGTTAGGCAACAAATCAATAAGATAGTCAACCTCTCACTTTGGAGTTAAAGATTATGGTGGCTGAAATAAATCGTTGTATTCCTCCAATAGCTCTTCCAATCTTGCATCCTTTTTTTTTGTAGAAGAATATGGCTGATTTGATGACTGCTCTTCATCTAATGTTTGTAGTCTATGCCTTTCAATTCTATATGTTGTCCTTGCCAATTAAATTCCATTTGCATTTTCTCCAAATCTAGAGTAAATTTTCCAAGGGTTTTCAATCAATTACATTCGATAACAATATCAATAGGCCCCATATTCAAAGTGATCAAATCCACTTGTATTGTGCAAGAGGGCGATAGTTCAATCGAAGTACATGGACACTCTTCTCTTTACTAGACTCTATGCACCATTGGCGATTTGTATCTGCAAGGATGATTCCATGTCAATGGATAGCAACTTCAACATGTTCAAACATTTGGTGTTGACAAAGCTATGAGTGCTGCGTGTATATATTAAAAATGTGTACAACCTTGCCATTAATGATACCTTTGAGTCTAAGTGTACTTTTCTCTTTGCATTCGGTCCATGCATCATGTGAAATAGAACACAAGGAAAAATAAGAATCATGAGTACCATCGGATCAAATGGAAACCTATCCATGGGATCATAGAATCCTTCATTAGTGGTATCCTCTTCTTCATGAATTTCTTTGACCATTGGATAAATATCAACATGGAATAAATTGCCCTCATGTTTCTCTTCTTCTTCGACTTCAACATCTTGAGTGATTACCATATTGATTTTTGATTTATTGGCCTTGCACTTCAGTTTTTGGTCTTATGATCATTTCTCCCCACATTTGAAACATAATCCTTTGGCATGCATTTATCTAAGCTTCTTGTGAAGGCAAGAAGTTGCTTTTAGAAATTTTTTGAGGTCTAAGAGCACTTTCAACTCTTGAAAATTTGCCTCTTGTCTCAACCAAATTTTTGAAATTTTACCCCTATTTTTGTGCATAATTTTCACCCTATTTAGAGGCATAAACAGTAGAAAAAGTTGGCACTTGGATGTTATAACTATTGTGACTGTTATAACCCCTATTTTATTTCTGTAAAGTGTTTCTTGATTGGCTGAAAACTTACCCATATTTTGTAGATTGATTGGAAAAAGTATTTCTCACATTCCTTTGCTGGAAATTTCATGCATCTCTCTTGTACTTCAAGGAATATCTTTCAACCAATTGTATGGCATCATGTAAATTTTTTGGTTGTTGAGCTCCCACCTCCCATTACAGGGCAAGGTCAAGACCAAAAATATATTTATTTAGCTTAGAAAAAATTGAAATTCCTTCAACGTCAATGGAAAGATTTAAGTAGGTGTTGGAGTAGTCTCTAAACGAACATCCCTCTTTGAGCACATGCATACCATCTTCTTTGAAGCCTTTCTTTTTCCAAAGGAGAAATAAAAGCATCAATCATTGCTTGCTTGAACTCCTTCCAAGTGAGAAATTTTTGCCCAATCTTGTGCATGTAACATCACCAAGTATGGTTGTAACCTTCAAGATGAAGAGCCACAAAATAAATCTTGGCTTTTTCACTTCGAGGATAAAGGGTAAAGTACAATTCAAGCTTGTTAATCCATTCCTCCCACTTGAAGGTGAGGAAATTTATCCCCTTTGAAATTAGTGATATTAATATTTTTCTTATACTCTTTTTCATTGTAAAATGGTTGTCCATAATAATGTTACTTCCATGAATCTTTGTTCCAAGAGTGTTGCCTAAAAGTAGCTAGCCCAAAACCATGAGATGAGGGTTGACCATTTGAAACATGCTCTTTATTTAAGAGATCATGGATTCATCATTACTTCCACCTTCATGAACTTTTTATATTGTTCCCCTTCATGTCTAAGACTATCCTTTAGGCTGTTAAACTGAGGCCTTATGGTATGAATGCCATGGATTTGTGAAGGGTGATGGTTACCCCTCACTCTTGATGGTTGTCCTGTTTCAAAAATATGCATAGTTGGTTGAGAACTTTCTTTATTTGGATGGCAAAAATTTCCAACAAGTGGGGTTGCATGTGGATCTTCAATAGTTTGAGGTTCCCTTTGTGGCTTGCCACCAATTTCTTTTATGGCTGAAATGAGCTCTTGAAATAAAGATTTTTTGCTTTGCTACAAATTAGTGATACGCTTATTTACTTATGTCATCCCTTGCAACAAACCTTGATTCATATGTATTAAGCCTTCATTCAAAGTCTTCAATTCTTTAGAAAGGCCTTCATTCACATGTTCCAACTCTTTTGACGGTCATAGGTAATCATTCACTACATGTCCTTCATGTGTGTCATTCCTTTCTTGGTGTATGCTATAAGCAATTCCAATGCTTAGGTCCTCATCTATTCACTCAAAATTATTGGATTCATTTGTGTAATTTTGATCCTCTTGGAAGTTCCTCATAACCTCATTCAATGCTTTAGTAATAGGGTCTTTCTTCTTATTCATGGCCATTAGAATATAGTGTTGTAGTAGTAGATAGTTTGTCAATAAATCCCTTGTTTCTCTCAGAATATAGCACCAATCCCAATTCTTAATAGCTTAATGGGAAGATTATTATATGGAGATGTACAAATTTCAAAATATATCAACTTGTATTGGAGAATTTAGGTAACACAATGATAAACAATGTTCCCCCTGTACGTTGTCTGGGTGTTGTCTCAGTATACCTATTGTCAGCAAATCAGCAATAACTTAAGCTCCTAATATTGGATCGACAAATTTTTTGATTCAAAATAAAGCTTAGGGTTCCCTCTTCAAATGGATCTATCAAGTTATCAATATGGATTAGGATAGAATTTTCTGTAATAGGATCTTTAGTGTTGAACAGAAGTTTCCTACACTGTGTCCACAACCTATGCCCTGTTTGACCTTGTGGGAGTACCATGCGTGAAAATGATCCTTGTAAACATATGTACTAACTTGAAGAGAGTTATGGGACACCTTTAGGGATCAAGAATGACTTGTAAATTGGTAGGTACCTATTGTATAGACCTGTGAAACTATGACCATTAGTAGGTATCCAAAAAATAAGAAATGCCATGCACCTCTTCCAATATTGTTCCAATGGAATCTCAACCACCTATAGCAAGCTGAATAGGGCTAATCATTATTGTGCGGCTGTCAAAATCTGACTATGGATATGTACTTGCACCTAAACTTGAAATTTGCATGGACTCCAAGACTTGAGGGATGTGAAAAGTTCCTCCTCAAGCTAGGTTCTGCACCCCTTTAGGGTCATAATTAGGAAGGGAGGGTCACCTCACTATTGTCTTTCCGACTCGCCTAACATCTTCTTTATCCTCATGGGAATCAACATGGCAAGTAAATTCTAATGGCTAATCAAACAAGGATGCTATGCATTGACTAAAAAAGCCTTTGAATTCTTTAATGAAATGCAAGTGGGTATTAGGAAATGACTAAATTGAAAGAGCTATGGATAGGGCCTTACCCTTTTGTAGTGACTCACTGCCTTTACAAATCCCACCTACCATTTTCATCATTATTTCAGTCCTATAGCATCAATCAAAGTTAAGTAGGCATAGTGAACAACATTTATGCAATCAATTTGGCATCAACATATGAATGGGCAGGAAAGGAAATTCATAAAGCAATCATGATTAGTCCTAGATTGCATTCTACATGCCCTTCAATGGGGATTTAAGAGGATATATTACACTCAATCTCTCTTATCAATAGTAGGATTGGTTAGATAATTGGATAAAAGAGAGATTTAGCTGAAAGCAATAGAATTACCTCTTAATGTTGATGAAGAGTAGCAAATGAACCCCAACCAATCAATATACAACATAATCCATCATCAATGGATCAAGATTGACGATCATAAGGCTGGCTTCAAGAAGACTTTGTCCCATGATGATCAAGATTGAAGATCATAAGGCTAACTTCAAGAAGACTTTGTCCCATGATGATTGCTCCCATGTAATTTCAGCTCTCGATCATTAAGGTTGCTTCAATGCATCAAGAGAATCCAATGCTTGAATAGAAGTCTACAATGATTTGTTGGAGAAGATCCTTTGAGCCTTGAAGAATGATAATTCTTGATAAAATCAAGAATTCCAAGAATTTTATGACATTGCCATGCTTAAGTGACTGAAAATGCCTTCAATCTTGAAGAAATGCTTCAATGTAAGCCCAATCTTGATAGAACATCTTCAATATAAACTTCCCGAGGTTGTAGATAACAAAAGCCCCATGAATTGAAGCCTCAAGGTGTTATAAGATCCAAGATTATACATGCTCGACCTTCTTATATACTTAAAAGATATATGGTGAATATTATGCTGGCACAGAGAAAGAACAGATGAGAGAAAAGAAATATGTAGAGAGAAAGAGAGAGAAATAGAGAGATTGACAACACACTAGGGATTGGAGTAGGACTAACCCCCCCCCCCCCCCTTGTGGAGTTATATTATTGACAAGGAGCAAGATCATCCGTTACACATAAACCAATTCTTAAATTTTAGATCTTGGGAACAAGATCACGGTTCCTTGCATGGTATACAACTGGCTAACACTTGCACAACTTGGAAGTTGGTACCTTTTGATCCTTCTTGAGTCTCTCCTACACAACATATGTAGAGATCTCCTCTTGGAGCTTGATTTTAGCAAAGCTTCCCTAGCACTTTGTGAGACTCGAACCGCCTTCTCTCCTCCTCTTGCATATATGCAAAGTGATGCTTCCCTCACCTCCTCCACACCCAAGGAGAGCCTTCCTTTTATAGGCTCCAAGAGCTTCTCTCCTTGGAGAGAGACTTGAGTGCCAAGATTGGAAAGGTTGATCTTCATGCAAGATGTGGCTATTCTAGGACCTATCTCTCTGTGCATTGCTCAAATGAAAAAATGTCCAACATAAAAGTTGTAGATCTCGCCATTTGTGATAAGTTGTGTGGGCCATTTTTAGAGATCGGATTTCTATTGTGAGATATTTTAAAAATGGATTCACCATGTCTATTCTAAGAAAAGCATCTTTTTAAACTCTACTCTTAAATTATAGTCCATGCAACCACCTTGAGCCATAGATAAGGAGAGTTCATTAGATTGCCTTGGGCCTCAACCTTAATATTGACTTCCACACAAAAGCTTGTGTCATCTTAGACCTTAGAAAGGGAAATCACTTCTCTTCTCACTTCGAGAGGATCACGTCTCTCGTCATTCTTAGTGAGAGACTTACCTCACTCGTCTTTCATAGTGAAAGAATTACTTCTCTCCTTAATTCATTAAGAGAGAAAAGACCTTAAACCTTGACTTGTAAGGGAGAGGATGACCCCAAATGAATGCAATGCTCATTACACACAAGTAAACATTCCCAGGTGTCCCCGAATCACACACAAATACATATACACAATGCTAATGCACTTTCTCTTCTTAAAACTCAATCCATCTTCATTTATATGCAACTCCTTGGTTCTTGTGTACACTCTTACACTTGGTAGATACTTCCTTCCCCCTTCATAACTTGTACTGCATGTAACCAAATATCCCCGTCATAGTGCTCTGATCACCCCATTAAGTGATGCACTAGGAATACTGGTCTCTAAATGGTCTCATGGCCATGCTAGACCATCATCAACACTTAAAGAAAAGTGTGTCATTAATTTATTGACATAAATTTACTAAATAGAGAACGTGTAATAAGCAATCAATTTAGTGACATTCCTCTAGCTTCTAAAAAGTTGACCTCAATTGTAGAGGGGATACATAGTCCTTAAGAAGACCGGGAAAGTTTCGTAGTTCTCTCTCAATCATAAACTGAGCATCCAATGGTGGATAATTCTTAAACTTAACCAAATACTTCCATAATACCTTATTTGACCTTAGAGTATTGTCCTGATTGTGTAAAATTCAAACAAAAAGTCACATCATTTATCTTATTTGTGATCTTGAAAGGGCCATAATGGCGATTAGAAAGCTTAACCACTTTACCCTTTTGACATTTCTACTTCTTCAAGTGAGCCTTCTCAAACTTAAGAAGAACATGCTGTCCCAACTTGAGATCTAACTTACGACGATGCTTATCAACTTCGCGTTTATGCTTCTCTTGTGTCCTTTGGATAGCGGCTTTTACTTGAGTGAAAGCTGTATCAATGTCTCTAACAAACCCATCTACTACAAAAATCTTATCCTTCATAAGAAGAATGGGTGGTAAATGAGGCTTACCATAGATGATCTCAAAGGGTGCCTTACTAGTACTAGAGTGCACCATGTTATTGTATGTAAACTCTACTAAAGGAAAATAATTTTCCCATTCTCTTTGATTATTAGAGACACAATCTCAAAAGGTCCAAAACAATAGAATTAGCACTTTCACTTTACCCATCCATTTGAGGATGATAAGAGGATGAAAACTTTAACTGAGTCTCGAGGTTCTCGAAGAGAGCTTGCCAAAATAGGCTGGTCATGCAGGGATCTCGATCACTTATAATGGACTTAGGCATGCCATGATGCTTGAAAATATGAGCAATGAATAGCTTAGTCATATGATCGGCTTTGATTGTCTTTCGCACAGGTATAAAGTGTGCTTGCTTACTGAATCTATCAATGATAGTCCAAATTGCATCATTGTGCCTGCTTGTGTACAAGGAAGCTCCATGATAAAGTCCATGGCTATACTTTTCCAAGGCTCATTGGGAATAGGTAATGGCTTCAACAGACTAGGAGGTTTATGCATGTCATACTTTACTTTTTGGCATATCTTGCACTCGTGGACATATCTTTCAATGTCAACTCTAAGAGTGGGCCAAAAGAAATATCTTTCCAATTCTTGAGTAGTAGGTAGAATACCCCTATGTCTAGCATATGGAGATGCATGTGCTTCATCCATTACCTTGTGTTGTAATGGAAATGCTACACAAATTGCTTGATGATGATACAAATAACCATCTCGAATCGAGTAAGGTGTAATCGGCTGATCTGATCTCATATGGTTAAGAATTAGGAATAAGTTGCATACATTTTGGGTAAATCCATGAACTCATTATGGTAAACAATTGCGATTCCATTCACTTGAGGTTGCCATGATAGAGCATCTGCTACCACATTCTTAGTTCTAGATGTGTGAAGGATTTGAAAGTGAAACATAGATAAGAAATTTTTCCAACGCATTTGTTTCTCTTAGAGCTTCTTCTGAGTGAGGAAGTATCTTAGACTTTGGTGGTCTATTTTAAAAACAAAATCTGAACCAAGTAAATAGTGTTTCCATACTTGAAGAGGATGTATCACCAACGTAATCTCTTTCTCATATACTGGAGCATGTAGCTCATGATCCTTGAGGCGTCGGCTCTCAAATGCTACTACATGACACTCTTGGTTAAGCACAGCTCAAATGCAATCCCCAGAAGCATCGCAGTGAACTTTAAAAGATTTTTGAAGATCCAAAAATATGAGAACTGGTTCTTGAGTCACACGAAGCTGACTCATAGTTGCATTGATTCCTAACAAAAAGGCATTCTCTTCTTCGTAAGTTCATGTAGAGGAGATGCAACATACACAAAACCTCGTATGAACCTTCTGTAGTATGAACATAGGCCCAAGAAACTTCTAACTTCATGTACAGAAGTATGTGTAGGCCATTCAACAATGGCTCAAATCTTCTTAGGATCCATTCTCACCAGATTGTGAGAAACAATATGACCCAGGTAATGAATTTTCGAAAGAAAATTTTCACTCTTCTTAGCATTGACCTGTAGTCTATGCTTGCAAAGCTCTTGAAAAACAATAGATAGATGTTTTCTATGCTCTTCTTCAGACCATGAAAATATTAGAATGCTATCAAAGAAGACACATGTGAACTTTGAGTGAGGTCTAAAAATTCTCTCCATCATTCGATTTAATGTGGCGGGTGCATTAGTCAAACCAAATGGCATGACTAAGAACTCGTATAGTCCAAACGTTGTACGAAAAGTTGTCTTAAGAACATCTTCAAGTGCTATCCATATCTTCTGATAGCCACTCTTGAGATCGATACAACTAAAGATACTAGCCCCTTGCAACTTATCCAAGTTATCATCTATCCTTGGGATAGGAAAACAATTCTTGATTGTGATCTTGTTCAAAGATTTGTAGTCTATGCGCATACGAAAAGAACCATCTTTCTTTTGAACAAGTAAGACTGGAGAGTAGTATGGAGAAGAGCTAGGTTAAACTATCTTTTTTTCCAACAATTTGTTTACTTGTTTTAGAATCTCCTCTTTGCTGACTTGGACTTACTCAGTAAGGCAGTTGGTTAGGTGGTGAACTGCTTGGGATAAGATCAATTGTGTGATCTTCCAAGTGCTTAGGAGGTAACTCTCCTGGGAGTGAATCACCAAAACAATCTTCATATTATTTAACAAAATCATGACTAGCTTGATCAATTAAAGAGAGGGGTTCTTTTAAATTCTGAGACTTAGAAGCACTAGTCAATATTGTGTGTTCATTAGAGGCATCAAGTGCCCTTAAATCATTAGCTTCTTTTGACTCTCTCACAAAAATCATGTACCCAAAAATAGCTTTCTTCATTTCTTTAGAAATGCTAACATGACTAACCATTGGCACAAGCCAATCTCCAACATCAACAATGCATACTGTGTTTTGACCCTTGAATTGAAATGCAAGGGTCTTCTTAACAAAATCGGGAAGAGGTCTAATCTTGTAATGCCAAGGCATACCTAAGATAACATCACAGTTACCAATGGGTGCAAGTAGAAAAGATTCTTGGTCGCGGTAATTCCCAATTCTAAGATTCAACTTCCCTTGGATAGGAGTAGAATTGGTTGTAAGTCCTTCAAATGCGAAATGTGATCCAATTGGTGTTCCCAATCAATCCGGTGGAATTTGTAGCCTTTCAATTATCTGCTGACACAAAATTATCTATGGACCCTAGATCAAAGAGTATCAAAACTCGTTGATTATTGAGTGTCCTCAAACCCTTTAATAGTTATTTCTTCTTCTCATTTGAATGAGTGTTATCTTGCACATCCAGAATAGAGTTTGAGGATGGCGGAGAAGGATCTTTAATCACATTTGCTTCCTTCCTTTTGT
The DNA here is from genome assembly GCF_053477565.2 of Lygodium microphyllum. Taxonomy (NCBI): domain Eukaryota; kingdom Viridiplantae; phylum Streptophyta; class Polypodiopsida; order Schizaeales; family Lygodiaceae; genus Lygodium; species Lygodium microphyllum. The sequence continues at coordinate 112,060,973 of NC_141139.1, forward strand.
GAGGGCAATCAGGCTTCATATGCCCTAACTCACCACAAAGAAAGCACCTTCCTTCCTCTTTGTACTTTTGTATCTCAGACGGTGAGAGATACTTGCGCTTCTTCTTGTTACCCTCTGGCTTTGAATATTGGTCATGGGTAGAGGTATGTCTTCTTTGATTAGTCCTATCTCTTGTTTGATCATAGAGCTACTCTTGTCTAGCTCTATAAGAACTCATCTCCAACTTTCAAGATGTACCAGGTGTACGTAAACTTTTAGCTATGATGGTAGACTCCATCATGCGAGGTAAGGTTTCATGTGGATACATCTTCATGGTTTTGTGTAAATGAGGGAGTAGGCTAGCTTCAAACTTCCTTTTCTTCTCTTCATCAATGATCTCCATGAAAGGAGTAACCTTGAGAAGAGTAGACTAAAAATTGTCCACATAACTAGTGACCTTCTCATGCTCTTTTTGGCCTAGCCAATCCTGCTCCTTCTTGACATCATTCTCAAAATCAAGAGGCAAGAACTAAGCATAAAACTTCTTCTTGAACTTTTCCCAAGTCGTAGGTTTCCTTCCCTCCAAAATGAGAGTCAACCACCAATTGCTAGTGGTGTCTTTCAAGTGCATGCCTACATGCTCTGAGCTTGGACTTTTTTGAGAGATTACCATCAGAAAAAGCAACTTCAAATTGGCTGACAAAGGCTAATGCCTTATCAGCATCCCTCTTTAGCGGATTAAGAGTCAAACTTTATGTCATTATTTCCAAACTTGAAAGTCTTGGTCTTCTTAAGCTTGCTCCTCTTATGGTCCATCTTTGTCCATTTGCAGATTGCACGAGACTTAGAACCAAGAGAGTAGGAACTAGAAGATGAGGAGGAGGAGGAGGAGGAACTTAAGTAATCAAAGGAGTAGCTAATTGCTGAGGGAGATGACTTCATCCTTATTTGCCTCACTAAAGGTGAGGTCTTTTTACTCTTCTTGACCTGAAAGTCCTTCTTCCTTCTAGGAAGCTTCTCATCAATTAGATGCTTTGCATCTTTACCATCAATTGGTGCAGTGGTGTTTCCTCCAATATCACCATCTTTTGGAGGATCCGGTTCTTCATAAGTAGCTTCTTCCCTTGCCCTTAAGCTCTCAATAAATTGATGTACATTGGGAATCTCCAATAGGCTATGATACTTTGTCAATTGAGCCTGTAATTGCTCACTTGTAGGCACTTCATCAATTGCCATCTTTACCTTCTTCTTGCAAGGATCGCCTTTACTTTGAGAAAAGCAAAGATACATGCTCTGATACCACTTTTATAAGATCCGAGATACACACTCGACCTTCTTATATACTTAAAAGATGTATGGTGAATATTATGTTGGCGCAAAGAGAGAATAGATGAGAGAAAAGAAAGGTCTAGAGAGAAAGAGAGAGAGATAGAGAGATTGACAACACACTACGGACTGAAAGATGGGCAAGTTCCCTCCCTTGTGGAGTTATATTATTGACAAGGACCAAGCTCCTCCGTTATACATAAATCAGTTCTTAAATTTTAGATCTTGGAAACAAGATCACGGTTCCTTGCATGGTATACAACTGGCTAACACTTGCACAACTTGGAAGTTGGCACCTTTTGATCCTTCTTCAGTCTCTCCTACACAATATGTGTAGAGATCTCCTCTTGGAGCTTGATTTTAGCAAAGCTTCCCCATCACTTTGTGAGACTCGAACTGCCTTCTCTCCTCCTCTTGCATACATGTAAAGTGATGCTTTCTTCACCTCCTCCACACCCAAGGAGAGCCTTCGTTTTATAGGCTCCAAGAGCTTCTCTCCTTGGAGAGAGACTTGAGTGCCAAGATTGGAAAGGTTGATCTTCCTGTAAGTTGTGGCTATTCCAGGACCTAGTCTATAGCACCAATTTTGAAATATCTCTCTGTGCATTGCTCATGGAAAAACATCCAACACAAAAGTTGTAGATCTCGTCGTTTGTGATAACTTACGCGGGCCATTTTTAGAGATCAGATTTCTATTGTGAGATATTTTAAAAATGGATTCACCATGTCTATTTTAAGAAAAGCATCTTTTTAAACTCTACTCTTAACTTATAGTCCATGCAACCACCTTGAGCCAAAGATAAGGAGAGTTCATTAGGTTGCCTTGGGCCTCAACCTTAAGATTGACTTCCACACAAAAGCTTGTGTCATCTTAGACCTTAGAAAGTGAAAATCACTTCTCTTCTCACTTCGAGAGGATCACGTCTCTTCTCTTTCTTAGTGAGAGAATTACCTCTCTCGTCTTTCTTAGTGAAAGAATTACTTCTCTCCGTAATTCATTAAGAGAGAAAAGACCTTAAACCTTGACTTGTAAGGGAGAGGATGACCCCAAATGAATGCAATGCTCATTGCACACAAGTAAACATTCTCAGGGATCCTCGGATGCACACATAAATACATATGCACAATGTTAATGCACTTCCTCTTCTTAGAACTCAATCCATCTTCATTTATGTGTAACTCCTTGGTTCTTGTGTATACTCTTACACTTGGCAGACACTTCCTTCCCCTTCATAACTTGTACTGTTTGTACCAGATATCCCTGTCACAGTGCTCTGATCACCCCATTAAGTGATACACTAGGAATATTGGTCTCTAAATGGTCTCATGGCCATGCTAGATCATCATCAACACTTAAAGAAAAGTGAGTCATTAATTTATTGACATAAATTTACTAAATAGAGAATGTATAATAAGCAATCAATTTAGTGACACAAGGAAACAATTTGATGAAGATTGATGGATGTCCTATTTGTCCCCAATTTGAGATTAAAAAATGCTTACAATCTTGCTTCAAAGCTTCAATGTGTACCCAATGTCGGTTGTAGATACTTGCCTTTCACTTCTTGAAGCTAAAAGGCACCAAGATTGACTCAAAACTTTAAGAAATCTTTGAAATCTTCATGTTGTCCATATTCAGCCATAGCTAGGATTATGATGAGAGCTTCAAGGTTGAAGGAGAGTGAAAGATCAAGTAGGAGAAGGAAAATAATTCATGTCAGGGGGGGCTGCCCTTGATCCATCAAATGAAGTAGAAGCTTCAGTGTTGCAGACGATTTTTGATTTCCAGGATAAGAGCATGCTGAAAAAAATCAGTGCAAACTATCCAAGCCCTCCTCTTGCATCACATGATAAAAAATTTAATGAAGATCAAGCATAAGGGTAGTTAATAGGTTGTCTAAGGCATCAAGAACCATCCCCTGTAGGTTCCATGAAGAGATATGGTTATGGCAAAGATATATGAGAAAAGAAATCTATGGAATCTCTCACAAAGAAGCTTGGAAAGACGAAAGAGAAGCCTACTTCAAAAAGTAACTACATTTTAACTCTTCTAAACCCTATTTAGACTCTAGTTAGGTCCAAGAACCTTCAAAATGGCCCCAAATTGACCACAAACCACTAAAATAACCTTGAATCCACCATTCAAGCCTTCTTCAAGATCCTCAAATTTAGTCATGACTTACTGCAGAGAAACTTAACTAGTCATAATTTTAACTGTGTCAAGTCCTGTGTGACTAATTCTTGTCCTCTACCCTATGCCTAATCTTGTAACCAGATTCACCATGAAAATGACCCTCCCATTGGATCAAAGATTAGCTCTGATACTAATGTAAAGAAGCTAATTCCCATAGGAAACAATTAAACTAAAAATACAAAGAAATAGACTAAAATGCCAAGAAACCATAGCCAAGCTGGCTACACTAAAACGATATTAGCATTAATGATAAAGAATCAATTGATGAGAGAGGCTGTAGCATGGTATGCAACCCAAGCTATGGTGGCCGAGTATGCACCCTTTTAGATGGTGGGAGGTTGAGACCTCAAACATGAAATGTTAGAATTTGCATTCGGTCAAAGAAGAGACCTAAACAAAATCAACATCACAAATCAATACAATTAATTATAAACAAAGTCATATTTCATATTTTTAAAGTGGAACAAAAATGTACATTGCTGCTTCGATTCTTTTACTACAACCACCTCCTCCTTGTCTGAGACTCTCAATATTTCTAAGACTCTTTTGTATTTTGAAGCCTAAAATAGTTTGCTTTTGTTGATAAGATTTGATGTGTTTCTCTAACAAATGAATCCTCTGTTGATAGCCTTCTAGCTTCTGTGGTAACTCGTTGTTATGTTTTGATAAAAGATGGTAACTCGTTGTTATGTTTTCATATAGCTTGCCATCTAACCAAAGATTAAGATCCTTCTTTCCTTCAAACTTGAGTATATGTTTCGTAGACTCTGTAAGCGGTAATGGGTTTTGTTCTCTTCCTTATTGGTTCATACTCACTATCCAACTCAATGAGGATGATAGAGAGGCCTTTTACTAGAGCTACAAAGATCATGGGATGACTGATCCATAGCTAAGGATGTGATTAGAAGATTGGATTGAAAAAGTATGTGAATTAGAAACAAGAAGGAAAACGAAGAAGAAACTAGTAAGGATGGGAAAGAAAGAAGAGAGTGAGAATGGAGGGAAGTAATCAAACGTCGAAAACAATTCAAATTGAATGAGGATGAGTAAGATCTTGATTATGACAATCTTTATCACCTTTATGGTGGCCTAGATTTCTAGGTTTGATGTGACCATGAGAATATCGCGACAATGACTTATTAACAATTTTTTATATATTTACTTACCAAAATATACAAATTTTAAAAATAAAATAATTATTTTTATTTTCTAAAATATTTTCTCTCTCTAGGATCACTTATAAGGCATTTTCGAGACCTCAAAACTCCCCTAATGCAAAGTCTGGAGCACACCCATGATGCCAAATGAAGAGGAGCAGCCTGCTGTAGGTCTTGAGCATGTTGAAAACCATATCTGCATACCCATGCTGATGGCACCTTAAGCCGTGAAGGGATTAGAATGTTGGTCCAAGTGTTGGAGATGATGGGGAGGGTTCCCAAGTGGCCAACGATGGCTACCAACAAGCTTGAATGAAGAGGGAAGCTTCAAGCTTCAAGAAAAAGTTTCAAACCTTGTTGTCCTGCACGCAAACTCTTCACAATGAACTCTTCTTCAACTTCAAGCTCCTACACCTGAAGAAATGCCAAGCTCCTAATTGCCTGAACCAAGCTTTGATACCAATTTGTTGAGGTAGCTGCAATGGAGCTTCTGTGTAGAGATGCAAGTTGAGAGAGAGAGAATAGATAGAGACACATGATTTGTGGTACTAAAGAGAGTACCTCGATAATGTTTTAGATAGGTATATGTACTATGTACAACGTGGCCCTTACGAGTGGACACAGGCACTGCCCTTTATCAAGAATGAAAGATGTGGAAGAAGGAAGAGGAACAAGCATTAAAGGATGAAGTGACACATATGAAAAATCATAGAAAGAAAAAGGATTGAGAGATGGAAATTTAGGAAATTTAACAAAATTTGATAAGGAAGAAGTTAAGGAGTATACCTGGAAATGTAGAAAGGAGTGTAGTAGATGGTGGAGGACAAGGAGTAAGTGAGAAAACATGATCTATAATAAATGAGCAATTAACAAAAAAAAGAATTTGGGGATTTGTTTGAGGTTGAAAAAGAAGGGGAGGAATAATCTATGGAGTCGATTGAAATATGGATAAATACGAATCAAATCTAGGGGCCGTATGTTGATAATAAATGAGTGAAGGTACTGATGTATCTAAAATGGATTGTTCATTATAAGCTTCAAAGAAGGATGTGTCAAAAGGAGATTGGGTAGAAATATGGGCTAAAATATCCTCCCGCAGTTGGTTAAACGTGTAGAGAATTTTGATTGTCCATGATTCAAGGTAGCAAAATCTATCAAGGGATGCCAATAAATTTCAAGGTAGTCAACCACTTTGGATGAGTTTGGGCTATTATTTGAGCTTGAAGATGATTAATCATGCCGTGCACCCAATTGGTCTCTTGAAGATGATTAACTTGCATTGACCAATCAAGAGTGGATACAACACTGTCAGAACAGGGTGACAAGACTATACCTTTCATATCCAAGGAGAACCATGACACAATAGTAGTAAGGCCTTAGGAGAAACATGGAAACCCCAAGAGCATAAGCAATCCTAGCGTTGACCAATCTTGCTCATCTAGGCTCCTAGTTGACCAATCTTGCTCATCTGAGAACAATAGTCTCAGAGGAGCGATTGGTTGAATGGCGTTCTCAAAGAGACCCAACCTATGTGGCGTTGATTTCCTTTCGAGCATTGACTGTCATTCTGGGTATGGACTTAGCCGGAACTAGCCAAGATAACTCTCTGGCTGATAAGGTTCTCACTGAGGAGGCGTTACATGTTGCCAGTAGACTCAAACAAGGTACCATGCTACTTGATGTTGCAAAATATCTATTGTTATTGAGTAAGCTGCCATGAGTACTGGATGCATGTGCCACACTCCAATAGAATCCTGAGTTCTACAATTGGTTTTTATCCTCACGAAGTGACTTGGATTCATAAATATGTACATAAATAAATAATGAGTTTTGTGACCTTGTTTAGATAATATCAACGCTCACAAGCAATGATAGTCAAGCACAGGGAGAAGAGTTTGGGTTTGACAGGCTGAGCTCCTCAGGTCCTCCTCTCACCATGCGTCAAGAAGTTATGTGACCATTCGGGGCGTCGTCCCTCTCTACAGGCTTTCCCCCTGTTTTCAATCTATCCTTCTGGGGATGAGCCATGCTCCACTCCATGACAACCAATCCACGTAACTTACCATAAGCCAAGATCTGCTAATGGCTGGAATACACCCTACAGTCCAGGCAGGACAAACATCATCACAAGGGCCATCCCTCTACAACAAACACTGCATGCCTCACCTCGCCCCTCCTCCTCATATACGCTTGATAATCCATTGTTTAATCCCTTTCATTCAAATAATTCTATCATGCCTCAAAGCCTAACCTTGGTTCACATTTTGCAGATTTCCCCACATTAGCCGTCATGGAGCACACAATGCAGCTGGCATGCAAGGAAGCTCTCCTCCATAGAAGGGAGCATAAGGCACTAGTGCCCCCACTAGAATGCTACGTGCCTACTCTAAAGAGGTATGCACCAAAAAGAGGCCCCAAGAGACACTGCCCAGGATGCAGGACGAAAACCCCCCAAACCAAGAGGATGAAGGCTCAAGGGAGCACCCGGGGTGTAGCAATATCGGTTGTGCAGGTCCCCCACCAAACGCTCGGGCACCAGGTGCTCGAAAGAGAAGAAGGAAGGTAGAGACAAGCAGGAATTTGATGAATTATTTAAAAGCATTCTTGAAATAGCTACGTCCAGGGACTATGTCATTCGGGTCCCGGCCGATATCTTCCCCACCCAGCCTGACAGGAGCCCACCACTTGGCACAATCCCAGTCATCTGATCACCCAAATTCACCGTGCCTCATGCAAATAAAATTGGCCCTATGTTGTGTAAGCTGCTTTCCAAATGCAATCTTGTCATAGTCTTTAACAAGCGCCAATGATATGCATCACAGCTTAGCACCATAGGATTTTGATAAAGTAATATCTTTTTGTGTTGCATCTGTTCATTATAATTGATGCATGTGACTTGCATATACTCTCACAAAGTGTCAAGTGGATGCAGGATGACACATGTCTTTGTACGAAAGTGTTCAATGCCCAAGTCACCGCAAGACCACCAACCTCACAAAGAGCCATGACGAAGCCACACCGCTGAAAGCAAAAATCACCCTTTCCGATCACCTACATTGCATGACCCACGATCAGTGGGTGGCCACTTTCTCTTTCTGGGACAAACTCTACAGCTAGCACTCACGACAATTGTTACCTCAATTGTACCAATATCGCACGTTATAAAGAGGTTTTGCAAAATCTCTAGTGTATCTCCCCCGGTCTCAATAATTGTTCCTCTAGCAATGATGTTGGGACACAATCATCGCTATAATATCCAATTTTGCTGCCTTTGAATCTCGACATTTCCCGATCCAATTGAAAGGTTGATAGCCTCAATGTATTGCAATGGTTGTACTCATGTTATTCTTTTTTATTTTAAAAAAGGTGGAAAAGAAAAGGAAAGAAGAAAAAAAAAGAAAAAAAAGAAACGAAAAAAGTACTCACAATCACAGCACGACACCTAGGGGTCCTCAAATTAAGTACACCCAGTGATCTTGGTCAATTGGCTCTGTCCCTAGTCCCCTAGCCCTCTTCACATCCCCCACAATTGTTCAGGGCACATCAAGGGTAGGACATACCTAGGGAACTTGTCTCGCCTATGGTTAGACCTGTCACCCTGACCTATTTGCATGATTCCTTTTTGCGCTCCGCCTTAGTATCATTGCAATGGATCATGGTAAGCACCGCATGAATGGCCATGAAAAGTACACCGTACTCGTCAAGCAAACCCAATAGCTACCAATTGAAAGTTCGGTGTCAATGTGTTCAATTATGCTACATCGTGCTGTCACAACACAAAGGATGTCTCATACACCTTCTTGTGTACTTCTCCTCAACATAGACAACTTTGCTTCATCCACACATTATTACGAGGAACTAGACCCGTGGTCTTCTAACTACATAATATCTAAGTATGCACGAGCACTCACATCATATCTGCATCAAAATATATACGCAGTTTGGGTCCTCAAGTGCAGGACAATACTCTTGTCTTGCTTAGAGTTGACTTGTCTCCCAAACTAATCAAACTACATCTTATGCACAATAAGAAGACTAGCACTACCCCCAGGGAGAGACCACATATGAGAGGTTTTCAAGTGCAGGTAATTGACAAATCCACTGAAAGTACCACCCGCTCTTCATCAACACTTAACTCTAAATTCTTACCCTTTATCATCCTATAAGCCCACCTCGTCATGTGCAGAACCCCCAAAAAACCAACACTTGTGCCAACCATCAACGCAATCCCCAACAAAGAATAGCCCTACCACTAACTCCAACAACCCTATCACCAGCCTCCTAGGCCTACAAGGTACCCCCAACGACCTTCCTCTGCACCACCACCAATACTCCTCCACGACAACCACAGATGTCCCTTCCACCCACGTATTTGATGCATGCCAAAGGCTGCTACCTACAATGGTGAGTTCCATGGGACCGGTACTCGTCTAGGAGGGGATTAATGTTAACCCTCAAAAGACGAACAAGGTGAAAAATCTGAAAAATCTAAAGCAGAAGACAAAGGCCAAGGCAAAAGTGAAACGGAAGACGAAGGCGCACCAAGAAAAATATGGAAACACAAGAAGTGTAGAAAAGTCTTAAATAAAGGAAAAAGGCGCACAAGAAAAAGTGCAAGTCAATACTTTTGTAAAAGAGCGCAAGCGCATCATGATTTAATTTAAAGAGCACCATGCTCTCACCCGTGCAATTTGTAAAGGTAGATCGGCGGTAGGAAGGAAGCTAGGAAGATAGGAGAATAGTGGAAAAAAGGGCCTAGGCCACGGCCGGCCATGTAAAAAAGGGGATAAGGGGATGACTGCCCAAAACGGATTTAGGGTTTTGTATATAAAGTTGAAAAGTGAATGAGAAGCTCATTCTTGTGTGTGGCAAAAAGTGGCTCTCTTCTTCTTCTTCTTCTTCTTCTTCTTCTTCTTCTTCTTCTTCTTCTTCTTCTTGCTAGCTTTAGCTTGTGCTTGAGAGAGGGAGTGTGAGAGTGTGAGGGAGTGAGTGTATGAGGGTGAGGGACCGGGGAGGAGAAGCTCTCCATCTTCTCCTCTCGTCTTCTCTTCTCTTGTCTTTCTTGCGGCAATGGAGCTTGGAGCGTGGAGCTTTAGGATGGAGCTTGCTTGAAGCTTGCACTTGGATCGTGGAGCTACCGGAGTGTGCGGGAGAGGAGGTAAGCTGACTACACTCATGGATAGGTAGCGTGTCGGCTATGTGAGAGGTAGCCATTAGTGCTCATCTTGGAACGCTTGAAACAATAAGCGGTCCATGGATCTTGGCGGTTGAGCGAGAGCTCCCACAACCAAGAAGATTAGATTGTTGCCCCAATCTTCTTTGACTCATGCATTTTGCATCCAGGGTTGGCCTAGTAGGATATCCTAGTCTACCCTCTTCATGACAATGAAATCCACTAAAAACGGGATTCCTGCGATCTTCAATGGCCAATTCTTCAACATCCCAAATGGCTTAACTTTCATCCCATTGGCCAATGTGACGTTAAACCTAGCTTTCTTGGCTGGCGAGTTACCCCAAGCCTAGAGCACTACATGGCTAAGCACACTGACTCTTGCCCCAGTGTTTATGATTCCTTTTCTCATTGCATCTCCTAGCACTAAGACAAGCAAGACTGCATGTATCTCACTACCTTCCTAGAAGGTATTAGCATGTAAGGACTTGGGTACTAAGTGCAGTGTCAGGCTCGATGTCTGTGTCACTACATCAAGGTCATGCAGGTCAGCTGCCTCCTACTCGATTGGTCCTTCCACCCACTACTTCAACTCTTGCCACAGTGATAGGTGTTGCCTAAGCAAGTCTCCTAGGCACAAACTCACAGGGTTGACAGTAGCGTTATATGAAGGTTGCTAGCTGCCTGCTTCCCTCCTAATTCCATGCTTCTTGGCCAATGGTCTTGACTAGTTTGTTGGCCCGTGGTGCCTAGGCTTTGCGTGCAGTGTTGCTCGTGGTGCTACATATACGTCTCTTGACTTCAGTCAAGTCGGCAAGACCAGTGTGCTCACACTAGAAAGCTCTTGGATTTCATCTTCTAATATGGGCTCTACATCTTTAAGTGCTCTTAGGCTTCTCTCACCCACTCCTTAACCTTATATATGGCTTCAAGCTGGGGCTTGGGATTAGGGTACTCCCCAACCTTAGCATTCCCTTTTCTATAGCTTTCGAAGTGGATGTTTCTACCTCTACATTTGTGACTCCTTTTCATGTGGGTAGTTTTATGGCACTCTCTATCATCTTAAGCGTGACACTTGCCTCAGTTCTCTTCTTCCTTTACCTATGACTCTTTTTTTCTATTGAGACTTCCTCTAGGTTACTAGGTCCTCGTAGTGATATGTTGGCTTACTTCATTTGTGCTCAGGTCATAACATACAATAGGATGGGCATAGCCTCTTCGTCGAGTGTTTCAACTCTGAATAGCCCCAATGGCACAATTGTTGAAGTATAGAATGGTTTCCTTTTGGGCAATCAGCAAACAGATGTGTGATTCCGCACTCTGGGCATCTGAGAATAGCCTTTTCTTTGGCTAATAGTGCATGAGGATAGGATTTCCCTCTTCATCATATGAGATGTAAGGGTTTCTGTATGCCTCCTCATCATTTGGTTCCTCCATATAATGGACTAGAGTATCGCTCGGTGGGTGGGTTACAAAGGTCGTGGCCTAAGGATGCCTATGGGATTTGATCTCCATTCTACAGAAGGCCGGTTTCATGTCATTAGGTGCTAGAAGAGACAACGGGGCTTCCTTTCCAAGGAATTTTGGTGGCCTATTCCCTAGGTATGGCTCGTTGTACGGTTGTGAGTATGGATGTTAACCTCAATTCGAGATGGCGAAAAAATAAAGGAAAAAGTGAAAAAAGTATGGAAAAAGAGCAAAGACATAAAGGAGGTCCCTAAAGCTAAGTTGAGGCAAAAAGTGCAATTTTAAATGAAAGACGCCTCTAAAAACTCTAAAAACTCTTGTAAAAGAGTACCAGGCTCCCTCTTGTGCCATTTGTAAAAGAATAGATGGGTATAGGCTTACGGCATGAAGCAAGAAGAGGGAATTAGAAAAAGGGACCTTGCCACAATGGCCAGTCATGTAAAAAGGGATGGATGCCCAAATGGGATTTAGGGTTTTATATATAAAGTTGAAAAGTGAATGAGAAGCTCATTCTTTGGTGTGTGGCTAACAAGAGTCCTCTCTTCTTCTCTTCACCTTGCTTGTGTCTGTGCTCTTGAGAGAGGAAGTGTGAGAGTGTGAGGGAGTGAGTGAGAGTGTGGGAGTGAGGGATCAAGAGGGTGAAGCTCTTCACCATCTTCTCTTCTCTCTTCTCTTTTCTCGCATGCGTGGCTATGGTGGATGGAGCTTGGAGATGGAGGAGGCTTCAGGATGCTTGAGCAAGCATCTAGGATCATGGAGCTACTGACATGTGCGAGAGGGGAGGCAACTCATTTCAGCATTAAGGTAAGCTCACTACACCCCAAGAGGATCGATAGTGCATCGGCTAGGTGAGAGATAGCCATGAGAGCTCACTTAAAACACTTGAAACAATAAGCAATCCGTGGATCTTGGCAATTGAGCGTGAGCTCGCACATTTTGGTTCTGTTTTCGAGACCAAGGGATTCAAGCTTGAGCACTTGTGTGCCTCATATCGAGCATCGAAGTAAGGGATTCATCCTCGAAACGGAGCTTGAGATAGGTAGAAAGTTTGGGTTTTTTAATCTTTAAAAAAAGTAAGTATTTTGGGTTATTTTATTGTTTTGATGATTGGAAAAGATGGAGAAATCATTTTAGTTTTTTGCCTTCGATCTTTATTGCATTTAGCGTAGGTTAGGATTAGGAAATTGGATCTGAAAAGCGTAGGGTTTGCTACTGTAAAACACGGGAAAACAAGCAAAAATCATGCAAAAATGGAAAAAAAGAGTGCTTGGGATATTTAATGTCGGCAAGTGAGTGATTGGGGACATCAAAACCTTACCCGAGAAGGGGTTTAAGAGCCAAGAGATCAAGGAAGCTCATTTCATACCCTGACATTGAGAGAGAGAGAGAGAGAGAGCTCTTGGAGATTCGATTCAATCTTGCCATTAGGGAGTCTACCGCATGTTCCAGGTATATCAAGCCCTTCCCCTTATGCATTGGTACTGATCTGGAAGCTCTTGTGTGGTATGATTGCATGCGTCGTTCGGTCATTCGAGTGGCCAGTTCCTGGGTTGAGTCCCAGAATTGGCCCTCGGCCCACTTACTCTTGGCTGACTCAGCCCACTAGTCAATTCTGCCGGTCCGAGTATATCACTTGGCCCGGCCCTCGATCAATCTACCCCATTCGGCTCTCGGCCCATCCGAATGAACCCACTTGGCCAAAATTTCACTCTGCCATATCGAAACTTGACCCTCAGTCCGCATGTCTCGGCATGTCCGAATAGACCCCCTCGGCCCCTCCAAGTGAATCTCCTTAGCCCGTCCAAATCACCCCATCCAAATCATCCCAACTAAGTCACCATGTCTGAGCTTCCCATTCGGCCCTTGGCCACGACAACTCAGCCCGCGTCCGAGCGACACATTCGGCCCACAATTTCCATTCGGCGCCCTCGACCCGTCCGAATCCATCACTTGGCCCCTGCAATTCGAACGAGTTGGGCCGAGTTAGGATTCTTCCAAATTTTCAAAAAATTAGACTAGACCCGCGGTCGCATAAACCTTCGTGAGTCCTCCCAACGTGCATAACTTGATTCTGGCGCAGGGAATAGGAAAATTCATGGGACGCAGCCGCTTAGCAGCTTGAGTAGGCTATTGTGAGACCTAGAGTCCTAGTGACAGCCAGCTGAGCCAAAGACCCTGAACAAACCCTAAAACGGATAAGACAACACAACGAGAAACCATAAAACTTGACAAGACGGCCAAAAGTGGGTCAACAAGCCTATCAGGCCTAAAACAAAGCAAGAGTGCGTAAGCTGCTTAGATACTTTTTTTTCGCACTCACCCTGAATTTTGGCACTTGAAGTACACTTAAGGACAGCTGAAAGCCTGACTGAGCACAAGTGCACGGGAAAGCATACACACACTAAGTAGAGATAAATTAAGGATTGGATACAATAAGGTAAGGAACTCACTTAGATAAACACCTCAAGGAACCCACCAATAGGAGAAGATCCCAAGACACAGACGGACAACCAAAGCACAAAGTAGGACCAAGCAAGCGGCGCTAGAGAAGTGGATCTGACCAACTTGTTCAACCTGATCGACAGCTTGGTGGAGCATGAGAACGTGATCATGGCAGAGGAAAGCTCAGACCGCAGGCCAAACAAGGAACTCAACTTAGGAGTTTTTCTAGAGGCAATTCAGCAGCTAGTGAGCAGCTACGATGCACATGCTCGATATGAGCACCGCGGCAGAATGACAGAGGCCATCATAACAAACTTAGAAGAGGAACGAAAGCTAGCCCACAAGGCACTGCAAGGCATAGTGAAATACAACCAAGACCAGCATGCTAGGAGCTTAAGGCAGAATGTAGAATTGCGCGAGGTATAGCGGTGTTGAACCTAGTAGGTGGGAATCGGACCGATCATGAGAGAGCCCTGGAAGGAGACTTGACATTGAGTGAGCTTCTCATGAAGCGATTGCTCAACAACACAGTAGCGGAGCAGAGTGCTACAGCACAAGTGCCATCATTACTAGCAGGATTAGGAGCAAATTGAGGCTCTAAGGGCTAGTCTAAAATCCCGATTGTTGCAAAGCAACTCGACAAGTACCAACCCCACAACAATCCATACAGATTTATAGAGCAATTCAAGAAAGTCTGCGAGGCCAACTGCCTCACTGACTTGACTCAACGCTCCCAAGCATTTGGGCTTTACTTAGGCGACAAGGGTAGGACTTGGTACACGAGTCTAAATGTTGGAGAATGAGCGGACTTTAATGGCCTCAAAAACTTTCTCATCAAGAGATTCTCCGAGCCTGGATACTCTAACAATCTGCTAGTAAGACTGATGAATGTCAAGCAGAAAGAGAAAGAGGACATCCGTGACTATGTCACCCATGTGAGGAGCCTCTTCAAGAGAATCCCCATGGGCGAACGACCTACCGAAAGAGCGGTATCCACCATGTTTATCAGTGGAATATGGAGTGAGGAGCTGTATAAGGCCTTGACAGGCAACTCAAACTTGCACGGAGACTCATTAGCTAGGGTATTTGAAGAGCCCATTCGAGTAGACGACCAGCTAAAAGAGCAATGCTCCAGGAGCTCAAATTCAAAAGAGACCAACTCCTAGAGCTCAGAGAGATCGTCAGCCTCTAGTGAATGATCAGGTCCAACGGCCCAGGACAAAGGGAAAGTCATTGAGACAAACCAAGACTTGGCTGAGGTAAAAATGGAGATAGCTAAACTGCAGGATATGTTGAGACAACCAACGCGCCCACACATCCAATGCATGTACTGTGGCGAAAACCACTTGCCAGCCAAGTGTCAAGACCCTAGGTTATGACCTTGCGCTAATTGCGGTAGATTCGGTCATGATATCACGCATTGCAAATTACCGAGAAGACTTCCATACTCACAACCATATGGCCAGCCATATCTAGTGAGTAGACCCCAACGATTCTTCGAAAGGGGAGCCCCATTGGCCCTTCCTGCACCTAACGATGTTAAACCGACTGTTCCTAGAATGGACATAAACCCTGAAAGGTGAGAAGGATCGAAGCTTACACGCGAGCTATGGCAGGAGAGCAAGAGCAAGAAAGAGAGAGACAAGAAATGGGAACTCCAACAGTCACAATGTGTGACCGGGCCTTCCTTTATTCAAACTGTCACTAAAAGAATAAAGAATAAAGTGACGTGACGGGCGCCCGCCACCTGCAGTGTGCAGTGGCGGGTACTGTCAGTGTAGTAATACACGGGGCGGCACGGCGGAGGCGCCTTTACCCCCAACAACCTCCCACTTAAAGGCGAATCTGCCCTAGTGAGAGAGAAAAGAAAAAGAAAAGACAGTACAAATGTACATAGGTGAGGAAAGGTGACATCTCATCCAACGCCCATCAACCTCCTGAGAAAGGCAAAGCGCTCAGTAGTGAGGCTCTTCGTGAGCAAATCTGCAGGATTCTCGTCAGTGGAGATCTTGACAAGGTCAACAGACCTATCCTCCACGACACCACGTATGAAGTGATACCTCACCTCAATGTGTTTCGTCTTCGCATGGAAGACCGGATTCTTAGCCAACTGAATGGCACTCATAGAATCCGAATGCAGTGTAGGTGTAGCATCAATCCCAAGGTCAGCAACTAGACGGCCTAACCATATGGCCTCCTTGCAAGCCTCAGTGGCTGCAACATACTCGGCCTCAGTGGTAGACAAAGCCGTACACTTCTGAACCCTGGACATCCAAGAGATAGCCCCTCCAGCATAGGTGAATACATAGCCAGAAGTGGACTTCCTACTATCTGCATGTCCTGCATAATCGGAGTCAGTGTACCCCACGACCCCTGTATCCTGGCTGCCATAGCAAATATACATATCTGTTGTGCCCTTCAGGTACCTCATGATACCCTTCACGGCATCCCAATGTCTGCTGCCAGGTGTAGCCATATAGCGTGCCACAACACCAACTGCATGTGCAATATCTGGACGAGTGGCTATCATGGCATACATCAAACTGCCCACGGCTGATGCATAAGGGATCTTAGCCATCTCGGCCCTCTGCTCATCTGTCTGCGGACAATCGGCCTGTGATACCTTCACATAAGAAGGTAATGGACAGCCAATAGGCTTTACGTCCTGCATGCGGAAGCGCTCAAGGACTTTATGAATGTACTCCCGCTGTGAGAGATACAAAAGTCCCTGATGCCTATCGCGCTTAATGCGCATCCCAAGTATATGTGAGGCCTGTCCCAAATCCTTCATCTCAAAGCTCTTCTTTAGCTGAGATTTAAGAGCATCTAGCTCATCATGAGCTTTCCCTACTATCAGCATATCATCAACATAGAGTACCAAGATAAGCAAACTGCCATCACGGGCTTTCTTCGTGTAAAGACACGGATCCATAGCACTCCTGCTGTAGCCCTGTGACTGCATAAAGGCATCAAACTTATGATACCATTCCCTAGGTGCCTGCTTCAAGCCATACAAGCTCTTCTTCAACTTGCACACTAGGTGCTCCCTGCCAGGTTCTGCAAAGCCCTTAGGCTGATCCATATAGATCTCATCATGCAAGTCCCCATGTAGAAAAGCCGTCTTGACATCCATCTGATATAGATCTAAGTCAAGCTGTGCAACCAAAGCCAAGACTAAGCGCAGGGTGGTCATCTTAACCACAGGAGAGAAGACCTCATCAAAGTCCACACCATGTTCCTGCTTAAAACCCTTTGCTACCAATCTAGCCTTGTATGCCGGCTTGGGGTGTCCAGGGGTACTTTTCAGCTTGTACACCCACTTGCATGGCAAAGCCTTCTTGCCCTTAGGCAAGGCAACCAAATCCCAAGTCTCATTCTTATGCAGGGAGTCTATCTCAGACTGCATAGCCCTCTCCCAGGAGTGACTGTCACCCCTGCGCATAGCCTCATCATAAGTGAAAGGCTCTCCTGCATCTGTAACCAAAACATAATGCATAGAGGGCTGAAATCTGTCAGGTGGATGTCTATCTCTAGCAGACCGTCTCACCGCAGGCTCTGCTGCCTGTCTAACTACCTGTCCAACATCCTGGCCCTGTGGAGGAACTGCTGCAGGCTGTACTACTGGCTGTGCTGGAGCTTTAGGCTCCTCCTGAAAGATCACTCTGCGGATCTCAACCACCTTCTCAGGCTGCCTGTGCATCTTGTCTTCATGGAAGACGACATCATGGCTGCGTACTATTTTCCGCGCCTGCGGATCCCATAGGCGATAGCCCATCTCTCCTGACTCACCATAGCCAAGGAATATGCATTTAATGCTCTTTGGATCCAATTTACTCCTCTTGTCCTTGGGCACATGGCAGAATGCCTCACATCCAAAGACACGGAGATGCGCATAAGAGGGTGGCTTACCAGCCCAAACTTCCTCTGCAACCTGGAAATCCAATCCACTAGAAGGCGATCGGTTTACAACATGCACTGACGTACTAACTGCCTCAGCCCAAAAACTCGGGGGTAGGCCTGCATGGCTAAGCATAGAGCGCACACGCTCCTGAATAGTCCTATTCATGCGCTCAGCCAAACCATTCTGGGGTGGGGTGTAAGGGGCGGTCAACTGACGCTTAATACCCCTGTCATCACAAAACTGCTCAAAAGCATGCGAGACATATTCTCCCCCATTATCTGTCCTAAGGCATTTCAGCCTATACCCAGTCTGGTTCTCAACAAGAGCAAGCCATCTCTGAAAAACTGCCAAGACATCGGACTTCTACATTATGGGATAAGCCCACACTTTCCTAGAAAAATCATCAATGAAGGTAACGAAGTACTTCGCGCCACCCATAGACATGCAAGGCATAGGCCCACAAACATCGGAATGCACCAATGCCAAGGGCTCACTCATGCGTGGCCTACCCGATTTCTTATGCGTAGACCTATTCTGCTTACCATAAAGACAATGATCACACGAGTCAAAACATGCATAATCCAAAGGCGGAAGATACTGCAAACCAGATAACATTTTCATTCCTTTCAAAGACATATGCCCCAAACGGGCATGCCAAAGTGATACATGTGGGATAGAGCCCACTGCCAAAACATGGTCTACAGAAGACCCAGATACAACAAGAGGATAGAGGCTGCCAGCCTTGGCGCCTCTAGCAAGCACAAGTCTGCCTTTGGTAATCTTCCAGGTAGAATCCCCAAAACAGACATGAAATCCTGCATCATCCAACTGTCCTGCAGACATAAGACTACGCGTAAGCGCAGGTACATGACGTACATCCCTGAGCAAAAAGGAACTGCCACTGGAAAACTGCAACTGAATATCTCCACAGCCCACAATATCAAGAGACCTGTCATCTCCAAGTTTGACTGATCCAGATACAGTACGGTAAGAGTGAAACCACTCACGGTAAGGCGTCACATGGAAGGACGCACCTGAATCCAATAACCAGCACTGTGCATACATACTAGGTGTCTCAGTCAAGTGTGAAGCATCAGAAGAACTAGCTGCAAGTATAAACTCATCACCACCATCGGACTCTTCAGTCTGCGTGACATTAATTTCCTCAATCTTGACGTTGGACTTCGCAGGTACTATGCTACGATCAGAGGACTTCTCCTGCACTTTATCTTTCCCCTTATCCTTGCGCAACTCATGACACTGTGGTCTAATATGGCCCTTTTTTCCACAATGATGACAAGTGACATTTGCATTGCGTCCACGCGACTTACTACACGACTTGCCACCACGAGATTTAGACCGACCCTTCTGCGAGTCACGGCCTCGGCCATTACCACGGTCATACCTGTCATTCCTGCCTCTAACTGTCAAAGCATGACTACCACGAGAGGCATCCAAGTTTTTGCGATTCACCTCTTCCTGAAGAAGAGCACTCTCAACATCTGCCAATTTTAGAGTAGCACTAGAGGCATAAAGAGCAGTGCGGAATACATCCCATGACTCATTCAGAGTTCCAAGCAAGAAAAGAGGAGTTACTTCCTCTCCAAAGGTGATATCCTGCGAAGTCAGGTTCTTCAGTATAGCATGGAACTGGCTCAAGTGAGCAGACATAGTCGCATTATCCTTCATGCGCAGATCCATAAGCTGCTTCAACCAGTACATCTGACTCGCCGGACTTTTCTTATCATAAAGATTCTTGATCTTATTCCATAGATCCCATGCACTCTGTGCTTCCTCAAATACATTATAATGTACCTGTTCAGTGAGAGACAATACAATCGTGGACTTGCATAGCTCATCAAGTTCAAGCCAGTCGTCAATGTCCATAGTTTCAGGCTGCTCCCCACTCAACCGAAGTGGCTTAATCTGAGATTTCTGCACCAAAACCTGCCATATTTGACTCTTCCAGTAAGAGTAGTTGGTACCATCCAACTTTGTAATGTTAAAGATGGCACTATCATGCGAAGATGACGCCATTATGCAGGCTGGAAATGCCCAAACAGTCCAAAACTGCTTGCTGTTTTACTACAGAAACTGCCCAAAAATGACCAAAACGGGGTCCAAAGGGTGAGCAAAGTGTGCCAAAAGTTGCTGCCCACTTAGTACTAGGTGCGGTACACCAAATCAAGATATTTCAGCATGAAAAGTACACCTCAGTCCACCAATAACTGCTTGCTGTAATAAATTGCAGGTATGCAGTCTAGAGAGCAAACTGTCCCAAAATAGGATCCAATGTCAAGCAAACAATGCTAGGTCCAAAGCCGGCATGAAACGGACATAAGCAAGGCCAATGACAGTGAAAAGAACATGAGCTCAACACCAAGCATGTCAAAATAACATCTGCCAGTGAAAGGCACACCCCCAGACACTCTAGGCAAAGTGTTCCTGTAACTGCCAAAACCTGACACAAATAGGTATCTGCTCAAAGAGAAAGATCCAAATATGAGACTCAGCTCATAAGCATCCTGTGAACCAAGAGTACATCAATGCATATCCATAAAGATCGGAGTATGATCCCAAAGTCTCAATGTGTATGTAGCTGCTCAAGACATAAACAGCTTCAAATACATGTAAGTGCTCCAATAGCATGCAACTGTCAAAGGTCAAGAAAGCATGTAAAATGCTCCCACTGGCACAAAAGGCGTACAAAGCGAGCTCAGAAGCTCAAACAACCCAAGAGAAAGCACCAGTGATAAGTGACCCTGTCAATGCATCAAGCGCATCCGAGAGAGCATGACATACATGAAGCACCGGTCGTATTAACCATGAAGCAATACATAAGCCCAAATAAGCTCTCGGTCAACTCAATGACATCCAAATAGCAACCAAGATCAGTGATCAAGTAAGCCGGGAATGCTCAAATACATCCAAATCCAAGCTCCAAATGTCGGTATGGCATACACGAACCAAATAGCATATGTCACGAACCAAAGCATGTAATGCAAAAGCCTAACTGTCAAGCAGAGACATGAGGCATAGGCGGTCCACGAGCATGCCGAGTCGGTCCAAATGCCAGTGAAGACGGAGCTAATGCGAAGCTCAAAATCATCCCATAATCTCATACATATGCTCCAAGTCGTCCCCAAATGTCAGAGATATCATGCCAAAGCTCAAAGCATACATCCGGTATCGGTAGGTAAGTGCCAAAGCATGTAAAGTACCTTCAGCCCACTGTTATTCCAGCATGTATTTACTGTTCTAAACAGTAGATTTCAGCCCCAAATTCAAGCCAAAATCATGGTCAAACCAAATGCATACATCCCCAATACATCCGGGTAGGAAGTAGACCGCATACGGGCATCAAACAAGGTAACCGGAGTAGAGTATAAGCATTAAATGCCAATGCCAAGTGTGGCTGCCCTGTTTCCAGCACTGTATAACAGTAAATAACAGTCCCAAATCAGCCAATATTTCAAGCCAGAATCATGGCATAATCATGTGCATACATTCCCAAGGCACTAGGCATCATGTAGACCGCATACGGGCATCAAATAGCACAACCGGAATGGAGTATAAGCAACAAACGCTAATGCCAATGGTGCTGCCCTGTTTTTAGCCTGTTATGACAGTTTATGACAGTCCCAAATCTGAAGAAATCAGCTCCAAAAGATCAAGACCAATACCCAAAGCTTGAATGACATCAAACATGAAGTCTATAGCCCTCTTGATCAAGGTAGAGAGCAAGAAGCAATGGCCAAGTGTGGAGCTGAAGTAGATGAGTGCTCACAGCCTGGAAAAAATGATGCAATCTGCCCTGTTGGTGCTGAACTTGTTGTTGCTCCACATGGGCTGAAAAGGGGGTAATGGGGGGCTCAATGATGGCCCAAGGTAGGCACATACCAAGCCATGAAGGCCCAATGCAAAGGGGAGGGAAGATATGAGCTATGGAGCTCAAGAAGAGTGGCTGCCCTTTGTTCCTGCCCTGTTTCAATCTGAGAATACACTCAAATGCCTGCAAATGCTGAAGCAATACCTCAAGGGCAAGGCCCTGATGAAGCTCAAGAAGGCCAGGATGGAGCTCGGGAAGCTGGGGAGAGTCGGGAGCTCAAGAGGTCAGCTATGGCTGCCGGGATGGAGACCCAATGCGTGAAGCGAGTCGATGCGAAGGTCGGGAAGCACTGAGTCAAGCTCGAGCAAGAGAATGCCAAGCTCTGATGCCAGTTGAAAGGTGAGAAGGATCGAAGCTTACACGCAAGCTATGGCGGGAGAGCAAGAGCAAGAAAGAGAGAGACAAGAAATGGGAACTCCAACAGTCACAATGTGTGACCGGGCCTTCCTTTATTCAAACTGTCACTAAAAGAATAAAGAATAAAGTGACGTGACGGGTGCCCGCCACCTGCAGTGTGCAGTGGCGGGTACTGTCAGTGTAGTAATACACGGGGCGGCACGGCGGAGGCGCCTTTACCCCCAACAAACCCTACAAGCATACCTAGACCGCCTAGTCCCTACGTGACCCATCCACCGAGTGACACTCCAGTCCAGTCTAACGCTGCACTCTGTGCCTAAGTCCTTGCAAAGGTTTTGAGGTCTTGGGCCTTTCAAAGTTCATGAAATTAGCCGAACTCGCAACGTCAAGCTCAAGACTCTATACGGCAAGGGCATAGGCTTCTTTAATGGCATTTGCATTAAGAAGTACTACCCTCCCACGCATCCGCTGCATGAGCCACCAATGTAAGAACCCCCTGTCAAAGTATGAGTCACCACAATCACGAAAATTGATGATGAGGATAGGAAGCCGTAGAACCCGCATATCTCCACATCATGGTCACTGCCAAGCAAACATGCGCTTTCAATGCCTTGATCAACGAGGGAGCAGACTTCAATGTCTTAACTCACAATCATTGGACCCAACTTGGTAAACCACCACTGCAGCCCACTAATGCCAAATTAAGCCCATATGGGGGACCGCTGATATGCACTTCTCGACAAGTGTAGGGCCATCGTTGCTTGTAATATTTCTGCCCAAAAATATTATAGGACTTGATCACCGCACGCCCGCGTAAAAGCTGTGCAAAGTCATTCCCACGTTGACTAATGACAGTGGCTAAGTGGTTAACCTGCACGCACGATAAAAAAAATCCCCATCCGCATTGTGAAATTCAGGCCGGGTTTGAAGACCGTAAAAGCCATGGGAGAACTCTCTTTTTGAAGGGGCAATTGGATAATGGTAAGGTTAAGTCAAATTTTTTAAATAATTATCCCTTCCCCCAGCCGATGCATGGCTGGAGGAGAGGGAATGGGAGAGGAAGTAGGTGTGGTGTAGGGAGCATGAGGAGGGAAGGCCATGCACCAACCATGTGGTGGTCACCATCTCCCCCCTTAAGGCTATAAGAACACTCGTTAGCATGGGCAAAGGAGAGGATCTGACGAAAAAGAGAACGCTGCCGTGCTGAGAAGAAGGACCCCGCCTGCTGTGAGACCACCACCATGATCGCTGCATCCCCGCCATCATCACCAAAGTCCCTCCCCCTTTACAAAGGAAGGAAAAGGCACCCCAGATGAAAGGCAGACCCTGAAAATTTGAATGACGACCTCTCCAAAAGACTTCAATGTAGCCTTGAGAAAAGAAAAGAGTAAAAGCGCGCCATTAAATATGAAGGCACTCTTGAACCCTTGTAAAAAGAGTGCCGGGCTCACTCCTGTGCAAATTGTATGCATTAGTGAGAATGGGATAAGTAGAACGGTGGGAAAAAGGAAAAGAGGGCCTAGGCTAATGGCCAACCATGTAAAAAGTAGGGATGACCGCCCAAAAAGTAGGGCATGTATATAAAGTTCAAAAGTGAATGAGAAGCTCATTCTTGTGTGTGGCCAAAGCTTCTTCTTCTCCCTCTCTTGTTTATTGCCTTCTTGCTTGTGCTTGAGAGAGGGAGTGAGGGAGTGTGAGAGAGTGAGGGAGTGAGTGTGTGTGAGTGAGGGATCGTGGAGAAGAAGCTCCCCATCTTCTCTCTTCATCTTCCCTTCTTCTCTTCTCTTCTCTTCTCTTGCACGGCTATGGAGGATGGAGCTTGATGGAGGGGGCTTAAGGTTTCTTGAGCTTGCCACAAGGATCCTGGAGCTACTGGAGTGCAAGAGAGAGGAGGGAACTCGATCGAGCATCAAGGTAAGCTCACTACACCCGTAAGGTAGGCATTGTGTGTCGGCTATGTGAGAGGTAGCCATGGCCACTCGGCTTGAAACACTTGATTAATAAGCGGTCCGTAGGTCTCGAGGTACAGCTCCGTAGCTCCCCTCCATTTTGGTTTTGTTGTCGGGACCAACGAATTCAAGCCTTGAGCGCCACGCGCATCGAATCGAGCATAGAAGTAGGGTTTGCAGCCTAAACCGGTGCTCGAGATAGTTAGGAGATTTAGGAGGTTTTAATCCCTGGAACAAGTAAGTATTTTGATTTGTTGTTGAATATTAGAGTAGGACCATCCATCCATCCCTATCTCTGTTTTTTATTTCTATTGCATTAGGTTAAGATTAGGATAGGAAAAGAAGGAAAACAGAAGGGTTTTGCTGCTGCTAGAGACAGGGAAATAGGGGAACAGATTCTGACTTCTGGCTAGAAGAGTGTGCGGGATTTATTTATGAGTTTACAGTAGCCTGGGATGGGGTAATAAGGGGCCCAGGGAGCCAGGGAACACCACATTTGACATTCTTTCTGAGAAGAGAGTGAGTTTGAGAGCCAGGGAGAGAGCAAGAGAGAGAGAGAGCTGTGGGGAGATCGTGAAGTGCTGGTCGATTCCAGCGTCACATCACTTCTAGGTATGCCAGGCGATTCCCTCTATTGCTTTGCATCTATTTGGAAGGCATGGCACGATTCGGTGGAGTAGACATTGACCTTGAGGCATTGCGCGCAACTCGCAGGCCGTCGTCCATGCCGTCGAACCAGTGCGTCCGAGTCCCAGAATAGGACTGTCTGATTTTTGGAATCGAACCATCCGACTCCAAAAATCGGACCATTTTTTCGATCCGATCTCTAGAATCGAACCAACCAAAAATCAGACCACTTTTTCGATCCGATTCCCAGAATCGAACCCGGTGACAAAGTCGGACCACGTGTCCTAGTCCTGGACTTGGACCACTCGACCCATTGCAGTAGTCGGGCCTCCCCCGTCTGACAAGGGAAGTCGAACCTAAGTAAAATTTAATCACCCTGTCCAAGTCCCAGGATCGGACCAGCCCATCCGATTGCTATAATCAGACCAACCCGTCTGATTTCCAAAATCAAACCAGTTCGCCAAAATCAGACCAGTTCACCAGAGTTTGAATAGAAGGTTTTTAAACCTATCCCACAGTCCTGGCCACCTTGGTCATAGCTCTGATCCCCCAGCGAATCCAATTTAACCTTAGAAGCTAGAGGGCAGACAGGATAACCGAAGATTCACCCCGAACAGCTAGACACTGAGAAGACCGAATTTGGAATTTGACGTGACATTTGGCAACCAGCCAACCAACCCTGAAGTAGAATAGAGAATGCAGCAAGGTCTTTCAGTAAAACTTTAGATCAGTCAGAACCTGCGCTTAGAGCCACATTAGGCTACGAATGTGAGGGGTAGAGTGGAGTCTGCATTGAGCATTTCGTGTATCCTCACCTCACTTTTTGATTTCATCATCTAAGGTGCACTACAAGGAAAGGAAAAGCCTATTTTCACACTGAGCACTAGAAACCAGGAAGCACAAGTTGTGGATAAGATTAACGACTGCTTCAATAACAAGGAGCTCATCAGGAAACATAATAACATCAAGGAACCCACTACTAGGAGAAGATCCCAAAACATAGATGGCTACTAGAAAGCCCCATCAGTAGGACCCTAAGAGGACACGAAGATCCGGAAGGTAACAACATAGAGGATCGGACGTTGCCAGAGTTACTCAAATTGATCGATGACCTTGTGGAGCTGGAAGTGGGAGCAATGTCGGGATCACGAGGCGGACAAACTGGACTTGGGAGAATTCCCAGTCATAGTACAGGAGTTAGTCAATGAGTATGACTTGTTGACTAGGACAGTAGTTCAGGGTAGGCCAGTAGAGGAAGTGCTAGCAACCCTAGAAGAGGAAAGAAAGGAAATCAGAAGGGTGCTAGAGAGCATGATTGCCTATAACCACGAGCAAAAGGCTAGGAAACTCCAACAAGATAAAGACATGTACGAGGCCCAACGTGCCCTAGCTGGAGCAGTTAAAGCAGGACCAAATGCAAAGAGAGAGCAAGCAGTAGAGGCTACCTTATCATTGAGTGAACGTGTAGCCAGGCAGCTCATGGACAACACGTCCGTTGAGCAGAGCGCAATCGCCTTAGCCACAACATTACTCTCGGGATTAGGGGTCACGCAAGGGGCAAAGGGGCAATTTAGGATCCTTGTTGTAGCAAAGCAATTAGACAAGTATAAACCTAGCAAATGACCCATATAGCTTTGTGGAGCAGTTCGAACAAGCCTGCGAAGAAAATAGTCTCACGAACCTTGCACAATGCTCTCAAGCCTTCGGACTGTGTTTAGGTGATAAGGGGAGAATTTGGTACACTAGTCTAGATGCAGCCGAACGCACGAACTTTGCCCATGTCTTAAAGACCATTTAATCAAGAGGTTCTCTGAGGCAGGGTACTCTGACAACCTCATCGTCCGGTTGATGAATTTCAGTCAGAGGGAAAAGGAAGACGTAAGAGACTACGTCACTCATGTGCGTAGCCTCTTCAAGAGGATCCCGACCAATGAGCGACCTAACAAGAAAGTTGTGTCTATTGTGTTTATAAATGGAATCCGAAGTGAGGAGCTCTACAAGGCCTTGGCTAGTAACTCCACCCTACACAGAGAAGTGTTAGCTACAGTTTTTGAAGAGGCAATAAGGGTGGACAATCAGCTTAGGGAGTGAAGCATGAGGAACTCCAATCGGGACAGTACAAGCAAGAGAGCTTCAGAGCAGACAACGGTGTTGGGAGAGAGAGAGAACTCTAGCATACGAGACAAGGGAAAGGGTGTTGACCAAGGCTAGGAGCTGGCTGAGGTAAGAATGGACCTTGCACGATTGCAAGAACAGATGAGGAAGCCTACACGGACTCACGTGTAGTGTATATATTGTGGTGGAAACCACCTCCTAGCCAAGTGTCAAGATCCTAGATGTAGGCCGTGTTCGAACTGTGGTAGATTCGATCATGATGCGTTGCACTGCAGATTGCCCATGAGGTTCCCATATGCAGAGCAATATAACCCTCCATACTTAGGCAATAGGCCACCTAACTTCTTTGGCAGGGGAGCCCAGCTGGCGCTTCCAGCACCAAATGATACAAGACCACCCATTCCTAGGCTAGAGATGAACCCAACATGCATACCCAGACCACCATGACCCTATGTAACCCAACCACCGAGTGACGCTCTTGTTCACTATGTGGAAGAACCTAGTGAAGAGGAAAGCTATGTGAACCCATACATCTCCTATGACGAGGAAGGAAATCCAGTCATGATGGACTATCGACCGGTACCGATGATGGCGCTGGGCAGAGGAAGAGGTAGAGGCTTTGGAGGACCAAGTCATGATCCAATCTCATGCTAGACTTGCGATCATCCAAGCCATATTTCATCATGCTACCCGGCAAGGGAACAGGCAAACTAGGACAAAGCCGACCTTCTATGCACCGAGTGTGGGATCACACACCTATTTCCTGACTATCCGAGATGGAAGCCATCAGCAAATTCTGCCAACGTGCCCTCCATGTCCTTGGGACTATTCAGTGTGGAGACCTTTGGTAGGGAGGACATGCCCATCCCACTGCATGACATAACGTGAGCGCAGACAAAACAAATAGGCATCTCATTGCTTGGGCCAAGTAACCTGGATGCAGCCTCGTTGGGAAAGAAAAGCTAGAGGAGAAGGAGAAAGAGAACAGACACAAAGATTACTGTTAAGACTGAGAAAGCTACAACCTTAGTGGCAGGAAAGGGGGTCACTGATGCCGAGGCAGAGACCTCAGCTCCTAAGACAACAGAACTAGGGAGTGCCAAGGTAGGGGAATACCCCCATCCCAGACGGCAACTCGAGGCTCTAGCCAAAGTTAAGGAGTGGGTCAAGGATGTCCAAGAACACCTTAAAGATGTAGAACCCACACTGGAAGACTGAATGGAAGACCTCTCTAGTGTGAGCACACCCATTTCACCATCGCAACCTCAATCGGGGAATGCACCCACACCACAAGAGATGCCACAGAGGCAAGACCAAGGAGAATCTTGTCAACAAGCTAACCAGGACATATGGCCAAAGAATGGTGACCAAGGAGGAAGCCAACCACCCAGCAACCTCCTCACCACTTTAGTAACCACCCCCCAGTAACCATGAGCCTGGGAGATTTGCTTAGGCAGCACCTTCCCTTATGGCAAGAATTAAGGCACTGGGTAGAGGGAAAGGGGGAGCATACTGCCATCGCTGACTTGCAAGAGCAGGACGCAGTCACGCAAATTCCAAGCCTAATGTTGCACTCGGCTCCAAGGTCACTGCACGTCAACCCTTTCTGGGAAGGCACGGAGATGCATGCAATCCTACCTATCTTAGCCTTGGGGGATGCAACACGAAAAGGAATCATAGACACTGGCGCTGAGGTCAGTGTCTTGAGCCATGCAGTTCTACAAGCCTAGGGAAACCCACCTATGGAAGCGGCTAGGTTCAATGTTACATTGGCCAACAGAATGAAGGTCAGACCATTCAAGGTCCTAAAGTACTGGCCAGTGAAGGTCACAGGAGTGCAGTTTTCTGTAAACTTCATTGTCATGAAGGGTGTGGACTACGACATACTGCTAGGCCGACCCTAGATGAGGAATGCGTGAGTTATTGAAGATTGGGGGAACAATCTCATCTTCTTGGGGAATAGGATGGAGGTGGTAAGGGTTGAGATGGACACCTAGAAGACTACCCCAGCTGACCTCGATGCTATCTCGACCATGCTAAAAGGTGACACCCAGGCAAGCAAACCCTATGGATCATTGACCAAGTACATCCCTTGCCCTGAGGACGAGTAGGATTGGATGCATGTCTTGGCAACCATTGACCTACCGTTCTCAAATGAGGATGAGTTGTATAAGCAAGCTACTAAATCACCAAGCATGCCAGCAAAGGAGCCCACCATGCCACTCTGCATGATGGCAGGAAACTCACGTGACCCAGGGAGACCACTCTCATTTCATATCCCCACCAACAAGCTCGAGCTTCAGGAAATCATAGAGTGCCTGACCAATAAACTGAAGGGCAACAAGGCTGCTAATCTAAAACCCCTAAGTGATCTCTTAGTTGGGCCTGAGTGGAAATGGACCAAAATTCATGATCTTAACCTATTATACAATTGGGCTTTAGTCACTGACAAAGAGGAGATTGGAGAGGAAAACCTGGGGGATGACGTCAGAGGGGCAAGATTCCGATGATGAGGGGTACGAGCACTATCACTCTGTGGGGGACGAGAGTGAAGAGGAATTAGACATTATAGAATATGACACTGAAGGGAGAACAATCGAGCATATCAAGGCAGACTCTAGGCCTAGAAGGGAAAGGGCAGGCCAGAATGAAAAAGGAGTCATGCTGATGGAGTGCAATAGGTCCTGGTTGGAGCACATGGGATGGATTACGAGCAAGCAAGGGTGGCACAGCCCCACTGGTGGCTCCAGTACTGAAGACGGATTCACCTACTGAACTACGACCCCCTGGCGAAACTCTTTTCTCAAGCGAGGGATGTGAGTTTAACTCAGAGTCTGAAGTCAGTACAGAGAGTGATCTTGAAATACCCCAACCCTCTAAGGTCAGACGCAGTAAAGGGGACTTGCCAGTCCACCTAAGACACTGACGGTTAAGGGAGGAGGCCAGGAAGCAAACTAAAGACTCAGAAGCAGAGAGGAAAAACAAGTCGCAGGACCTCCCCAAACGCTTCACGAAGTTTAAGAAGGGTGATAGAGTGGTGGCTTTGCTAGGAGCAAAGAGACAAGGGCAAGCCAGTGAACCAATTGAGGGACCTGCCAGGGTCAATGAAGTCGACCTAGCAAGGGAAGGCAAGAAGCCTCGACCTGTGTTCATCGTTGACGACCTAACCAAGGATGAGGAGGCTAGATTGGTTGCTCTCCTGCGAGAGTATGTCGATGTCTTTGCCTCCTGTCCTTGGAAAAACTTAGAGGAGTCGATCCTAGGGTTGTGACACATAATATTCCAGTGGTTCCAGATGTGGTGCCAACGAAGCAGTGACCTTACCCTATGAATCCCAAACACGCCCATGCAGTGAAGGAAGAAATCGATAAGCTCATGAAGGCGGGATTTATATATGAGATTGAGCACACGGATTGGGTATCGCCCATAGTGATCATTATGAAAAAGAATGGTAAAATTCATGTGTGCATGAATTACAAGAAGGTTAACGCCGCTACGAAGAGGGATAACTACCCCTTACCGTATACCGAGCACATGCTGGAAAGGGTGGCAGGCAAAGAAGCTTACAGCTTCCCGGATGGTTTCTCTGGCTATAATCAAGTGCAAGTGCACCTTGATGATAGGCACAAGACTGCCTTCACCACGGAGTGGGGTGTATTCGCCTACATCATTATAAGCCATACTTGATGACTTACCGGATGCTCATCTCTTTGGCTTGTCTAGCGAAGGAGACTTGTTTAGGGCTGATTTGACGCCATATTGGGCCGATGATGTTGTCCAAGTGCTAGAGAATGGTCTGCCTGAGAGACCTATTGAGAAAGCAAGGCTAAGGAGACTTATCTTAAAAATCCAACCATACAATTGATCGCTGGCCAACTCTATAGGTTGGGATAGGACGGGTTGTTGCGTAAATGTGTGTGCAAGCACGAGATGCATGATGTATTGAGAGAGGCACATGGCAGGATAGCTGGCGGGCACTTTAGTGGGGATACAACCGCCCCTAAGGTGTTACAATCCCAACTATGGTGGCCCACCCTATTCCATGATGCTACTAAGTTTGTCAAACACTACGATGAGTGCCAGAGGACTAAGGTGTCCATGTGCAAAGATAAGATGGAATTGACCCCCATAATAGCTCGACAACCCTTCAAAATGGGGCATTGACTTCATTAGACCTATCAGTCTTGCGACGCAATACTCCCAGGCACGCTACATCATTGTGGCAACGGATTACCTGACGAAGTGGGCAGAGGCAAGAGCCACCAGAAAGAACGATGCCAGAACCACTGTGAAGTTCCTGTGGGAGCAGGTCTTTTCACGGTTTGGTTGTCCAATCGAACTAGTGAGTGATCAGGGCGCACGCACTTTATTAATGAAGTAATATCCCACCTGCTCTCAACCTTCCTAATCATTCATAGAAGGTCCTCTCCCTACTACCCTCACGCAAATGGCCAAGCGGAGTCCACAAATAAAATCCTAGTCAACGTGCTTACTAAGACAGTATCCACATCACGAAGAGACTGGGATAATAAATTGATGGCGGCCTTGTGGGCCTATTGTACAGCTTATAAGATGGCTGTTGGACAAATGCCCTTTAGGCTGACCTACGAAATAGAGGCCATTCTACCTTTAGAGTTCTTTGTCCCTAGCTTAATAATAGCAGCTCAGGAGCGTTGGGAGGGAAGAGAAGCTTGGACTAACCGCTTAGTGGAGTTAGAGCATCTCACGGAGACTCGACTTTTAGCCACCCACGATTTGATCTGTGAGAAGGCACGACGAAAGATGTGGTTTGATAAGCATGTCAACCAACGCAACTTTGATCAAGGAGACCTTGTCCTAATCTACTCGGTGAAAGGCACAAACAAAAAATGAAATTTCAAGGATTGGGACCTTTCCGGGTGTGTGCAATTAGTAGAACAGGCAATGTTGAGTTGGAGACGCTCGAAGGGGAAGAAATAGGCTTCTTCAAAGGCAGTCGCATGAAAAAGTATTATCCTCATTCCCATCCATTGCACGAGCCACCTATGCATGAAGCTCCCGTCAACGTCTGCATGGCCACAATTACCAAACTAATAGATCAAGATGAAGAAGCAGTAGCACCTGCCTACCTACGAATCACGGTCACCGCAGAATAGACGTATTCTTTTGATGCCCTGATCAACGAAGGTGCCGACCGTAATATCTTGCCGCATGACCATTGGACATGCATCGGTCAGCCCAAATTGCAGCCCACAAACGTGAAACTTAGTCCATTTGGGGGCAACACTTACTCTCTCTTAGGAAAATGCCAAGTGGCTATCTCCGTCGAGTCTAAAAGCATCCCAGTCGTCTTTTATGTGTTACCAAACACTAAAGGGACCGGTGATAAATCACTACTAGGCCATACTTTCAAAAAGCAGACAAACTACAATGTGGACTATAACCTAGATTGCATCCATCTTGCTATAGGCAATGTGTGCATAGTAACTACTTTCAGCAAGGGCCATCTTGTGCCTCCTACAACTGCAGAGCCACCAATAGAGACCCCCATGACCAAGCCTAAGGAGAAGGGCATGGATATCTCACCCCGCGCTCCAACTTCCAGAATCAAACCCACCCAAGCCATTCACATGGCCAAAGAGCACACACGCATATGGGTGCCAAAACGGCGGGGGCCACCTCCTGGTAGACCGTAGAAACATGCTTCTATACACAAAAACTATCAGTTGCAGCCTAAGAGGCAGCCCAGATGCTATTGACATAGGCGCATTTCCATGCCATGATGGATATCGAAAGATCTCCTGCGAGCACAAGGATACTACGAGGGCAACCCCTAGATATGGGTGCCTAAGGGTGGACACTCAAGGAGCTCAACTCTGAGCAACCCCACTCCAGCTGGATAGGCTGGCACATACAAAGCACAAGTCGCAAAGAACGCCGAACTAGCACCAGTGATGATTAAGGAGCCCCAACACATTCATTGTCCCAAGCTGGATGCCCAGCACCATCCAGGTCAAAGGAGTTGCGCACCCCCATGCCAGCTCGAATAGAATGCAACACGGCCCCTATGCCACGGAAGCCCGCTGTAGCATCTCCAAATGCTCTAGAGTACAAAGTCCCATTTGTGACGCCAGCAATGGAGTCACCAATGTCCAGCCCAATTGCGCCATCACCACCAGCAGGTCTTAAGCCTTCATACGAAAGACGATCTTTCCTTTCAGCGGCCAAGGATCTCGCTGAGACCTTGGGGAATGACGTAGTAACATTCATCAAGGAGTTGGATAACACCTTCACCACATTCGCTAGGAGCTATGAGAGGCTTGACCTAGGACTTCTTGACGACGAACCCCTTGCTTCTGATGTTTGTGTGTTGCCGTGCACTTGGGAAGACTATGAGTTTATGACCATCAAATTTCCCAAAATTGCAGTCGAGCTAATCGCTAATGGAGAAATCTCAAAGGAGCAAGCTATTCTCAGACGACTAGTCACCTCTTACCACAAGCCTGCTCGCTCTACACCTAAACAAGAACTAGAGGAGCTCACACAGCTTGCCAGCTCTGCTTCTCCATTCCTAAAATGGTGGTATGCCTTACAACTCCAATGGGAGAAAAAAGGTCGTCGTATCATGACCAATGTTGAGCAAAGGAGGGCAATCAAAACAATTGAACGTGACCCTACTTATGTGCACCTCTTTTATTTAGAGTTTTGGCCATTACACGCAACATACACTTAGATGATCAGGTATTGGCCCACCCGTACATTGACCAGTTTCTCATAGAAGAGGAGTTGCACATTGCTAGTCGCCTCAACTCCGAGGACATCTTTCATGATGTCTTGACCTACATCACTCAAGCTTCCATACAACCATGCGAACTTGATCATCATGCCCAATTTGAATATAACCCTAACCTTTATACTTGGCTGTTGGCCAAGTAGCTCGCCCCACACAGCCCATGCAAGCCTTCCTCCTCCCCTCGCAAATCCTAAAAAGGCTTCCCTTAACACTTGGGAAAAAGGGGGGGAAGAGCAAATGGCAACCAAGTGACGAACCAAGTGATGTAGCAAGAGGTATAAAGGCTGAAAGTGATCAACTGAATTCAAATAGGAAAGAATGCAAGGAGGAAATAGATGTTGGTTGTGAATTATTTCTAAGTTTCATTCCTCTGAATCCGCACGGCAAATTGTCACACGCATTCTTTCTTGGGTTTTGCTAGGAATAAATCAAGTTATAATTGAATTGGGTGATGACAGGCACCTACCATGGCAAGACAGGGTAGACTCCCATTCATGGAAGCAGAGCTGACGAAGTATGGAATCAACATCGAGACGCGTGGATTTAGCCAATTCACATTCAAGCATACCATGAATCTAGATGAAGCCATCTTGGAAGAGCCAGCTGTGAGGGAGTTGGTGGACAAATGTAACCTTCAAAAGTACATAGAGAAGGTCGGACAGGCAATAGACTACAGCATGTGCGCAGATTTCTTAAGGAGCTTCGATGAAGGATGGAGCTGTGGCACGGTCACAGTGAGGGTGGGTGATCAGGAAAGAAGGGTGCAAGTGCCCCTTAATGCAGACATTGTCGAGAGAGCCCTGGGGCTTGTGCCCAAAAAAGAAAGATGCCCAAAAAGAGATGTGTATGCTATGTTGGGAGTCAGAAAAGAGGACATGCACACGGTCGATGGAATCAGTCTAGCTGATCTTCCAGACCCTGTGACGAGGATGCAAGCTAAGATGATCCACGCTCTTTTCTTGGGCCATAGATACAATGCACTCATGAATAGAATCAATGTGCCACTACTAGAAAGCATTGCGGCAGGAGTTCCGAAGGAGGTGGACTGGAATGGCTTTGTCCAGAAGACTATCAGGATTTCAGCCGCCCTTCTAGCTCCAGCAACAGCACCAGTTGGTGGGGAATCTCCAGCCTCTACCACATGATCCACAAGAAAGAAACCTGTCACAAAAGCCTCTACAATTAGATATGGAGGTGTCGTCACTGCAATCATTGACAAGGCTATCAAGGATGTCGGCAAGGAGGAAGAGCAAGTTAAGCACCAAAGCTCACCACACCATGAGGAAGAAGGCTCGAGCGAAAAGACAGCAAGCGACGAAGGAGAGCCTAAAATACCACCCGCTCAAATGGCCAAGCCATAGAATCAAATGAAGATCGACAAGAGCCAGAAAAAGGAGGAGGAGAGACTGAGCAAAGAGGAGCGGGCCGAGGTGAAGAGGGCTCAAAGAGAGTCGAGGAGGGTGGAGGAGCAACGACGGAAGAAGGAGGAGGAAGAACTCAAAAGGGTTAGAGAAGAGTCAAAAAAGGCAGAAGAGGAAAGGCAACGAAGGGCGGAGAAGGAAGCCAATGAGCTGAGGATGAAAGAACTGGCTGAGTTGGCAGAGGCCACTCATAGATTTGTCAAGGAAACTCATGGAAGAGGAGAGATCAACCCCTTGAGTCCCCACCATGAGGCCAAAGCAAGTGGCAGTGCGAGAGCAGCCCCAGTGATCGTAGGCAAGAGGAAGTCATTGTTACACCCCCTGCCTTCCTCCTTCGTGCCGGTGCCAACAGACACCACAACTGCCCAGCAACCCACGTACTCTCTGGACACGGCCCAGCTGATGAGCATGATGCAGATGCTCATCAGTAAAGTGGCTGAGATTGTCCCAGAGACTGGAGCAAAAAGACCCGCCACTGCAGATGCTGAGCCCAGGAAAGACCCGAAACGGCAAAAGCTAGAAGCGTCAACCACCACAGCTCCTATTCCCATACCACCTAGTGCGGACTATGATGCTTACGTGGCTGAGCTCTTGGCATAGTTGGATAAAGCAAAGGAAGAAAAGAAGGTGGCCCTATTGGAGCTGAAAAAGGAAAGGGAAACTTTGGCAGCCTTGAGGCTTGAAGTTTCAAGGCAAGGAGCCAACCGAAACAGGGAGGTGAAAGTGCTGCAAGATCAATTGGAGGCAAAAACGAAAGAAGCCCAGGATAACGAAAGCCGCCTAAGATAGAGGCGAGAGGACGAAGAGAAAAACCTAGTGGCCGAGCAGGGAAGCTTAAATTTTCTAGTGCAGCAATATGCTGACCTGGAACAGAGAACAGCTAGACTAGAAGGGTATGGACAATTGGTAGCTCAAGAGGGTGAGCCGAGCGAGCGACAGGAGAATACCATAGCAAAGCTACAATATGAACTCGAGAAACAAGACAGGCTGGAGAGAGAGATAGAGTTCCTAGCACAAGAAAGGCCGGCAACCATAGCAGCAGAAGCATAAGGGCAGCAACAGGAGGCACAATGACTGCAAGGTGCATTGGAAGTTGCCAAGGAAGACACAGAGGCCCTCATGGCCATGGCCTTCACACAATGAAGACTGCACCTTGCAGAGATCCAAAGCCACGAGCAGCTAGCGCAAGAAAAGTCAGAACTAATCGTTGAGGCAGAACAGAGGTTTAGTATTGCAAATTAAGCAAAAGAAATCATCGAAGAACAGCTAGCTCAGAAATCCAGGGAGTGGCACCAACTCTGGGTCTTAACAAACGAACAGCAACAGCAGGTGGTAACCACATTAGCAAGTGAGCTGGAAGAGGGAAGGAGAAAGATGGATGAAAGAGCCAACGTGTGGGAAGAGAAAAACTTTGATAGAATTAGGCAGTTAACAAAGCGCTTGGCGGTGGCGGAGTGTGAGAGAGTGCTTGCCGAATCTAGGGCCGAAGCAGTCAATTTATGCGCCAACGCACAGAGGCAAGCCTTTCTCAGCACCGTGCTACATGTCACCCAAGTAGAGGGCAATGATTCAGTGGAGAGGGTGAGAAGGAAGCTGGAGTTAACTATCCGAGCACTAAGATATGGCCTTTAGGAACGGAAGCTCCCACTAGCACGAGAATCACCAAGGAACAGCAATTCCAGTACCTGTGCCATGCAGACCTCTCCACTGTTGAGCTCAAGGAACTAGGGTTCAAAGAATAGGAGCAGCCCACACCACCACCACAAGTGACCCCAGAAGTGGCCGAGCAGAATGCCAAAGAGGGATCAGACTTGGAGCAGGATGCAAAAGAAGAACAACGAAGAATGCCTAGTCCGCCTCTACCAGACCTCCCGCCAGAAGAGCCCAAAGATGCCCACATGCCTGAGTGCATTGTGGCAGCTAGAAGAAGAAGGCAGGAACTAGCAGAGGATGCACAACGCAAAGCACGGTCACTACCCAGACAATTCCCTGACGAGCCGGTGCCACTACGAGAGGATCCTAACCCTATCGATTGGCCTCAGGAATTGATCATATGGCGTGACCGGGAGTTCCAAACGAGACCATTTGAGCTGTCATTTGCCTATCCACACTCACTGGACCGTGCGTTGCTTCTAGGCATCCTATCCAAGATCAAGGACCTGGCCAATGACCTGGCGAACAGATGGATAGAAGAGAGGAGCCTTATTATAACCAGGTGGAGGCAAGAGCCTGCAGATTACTGGCAGGACAATGTGAACCGGGTTCCCAAATCCATCCAAGGCTATGAGGCATAGCCGAAGTGGCAGAGGAGGATTTGGGATGCCAATTTTGATGTCTGGATTGCCTTCTGCAGCTCACTTCCCAAAGAACGTAACGACCCCACCTACATGCCCTACCCCCATAGGCATGGAGTTGATTATGACCACAATATTCATGGGGATTTTGATTTTCCTAGAATATATACTCCTCGCGGACTTTTCTTCTTGCCCGGATCCCGCCTTCCTAACCACCTGCAATTATCTTAGGCTGATCAAATTCCTATTAATGCAGAGGGCTACAACCAAGGAAGCCCACCTTCCCCCCCCCCCCCCCCCCCCCGGCCTCTTTTTTTACATCAACCTAGGAATAGACAGTAGGGCTATGACTAGATTAATGATGAGGGCAACCTTGCTTCCCTCCTTTTGCCCAGAAATTTTAGAGAATATGAATGATACCCACTTCACGAGGTGTAATCATCCCTACTTTCCATCTACACCTCTAAAGGCCTGGATTGCTATTAAAGAATACCTACAAAGCCGTGCCTTTCTATCCCAATGCCTGCGACCACCCCGCACTTCAGCTGAAGGAGATAGGCATTAGCCAAAACGCCTCCCTTGTATGCAATCTTCAAAAAAAAAAAGGGGCACAAAACCTCACTTTGCTCACCACACCTAAGGTTCACCCCTAGCCCCTGGCACATCAAGGGCAGGACTTCTAAACCTGTCACCCTAAGTTCTGCATTGCACCTCCAACAACACACGAACTGGGTCCTCAAGTGTGGGACATTACCGAGGGCATACCCAAGGTTAGACCCATCTCCCGGTTCCACTGCACATGCACCTACACCACACCATGAGACAGACACACCCCTTAGGGAGTGCACAACTTTTTTGTGCAGGCTATGATTGTAACTCAGTGATGGACCCACCATTGGCATAGATCTTGGAACCACGTGTTCTTCAACTGATTACGGAACCCTGGTTTTGGCAACCGTCATAGAAGGGAAGTTACAACTGTGTGACAAATGCCGAGCATTTTCCTGAAGATTGAAGCACGCCAAAATACCTCTCAATCAACAAGAATTAACACTCCATCATCTCTCATTCATGGCAACATCTTTTTGATTATGGTCATCTACCCACCAATTCCACTTAGCAGTAACCTCAACTACCATGCTGCTCCCCACCCCAATGCCATGGGACTGGCACTCCGCTAGGAGGGGGTAATGTTTACCGTAGCACAGAAGATTACCGCAACACAGAGAAACAAGAAATGGAGTAGAAGTGCAGGAAAAATGGAAGGAGATAACCAAAAAGGCACAAGACAAAGGAAGGAAAAGGCACCTCAGATGGAATGCGGACCCTGAAAATTTGAATGACGACCTCTCTAGAAGACTTCAGTGTAGCCTTGAGAAAAGAAAAGAGTAAAAGAGTGCCATTAAATATGAAGGCGCTCCCGAACCCTTGTAAAAAGAGCGACGGGCTCACTCTTGTGCAAATTGTATGCATTAGTGGGAATGGGATAAGTAGAACGGTGGGAAATAGGAAAAGAGGGCCTAGGCTAATGGCCAGCCATGTAAAAAGTGGGGATGACTGCCCAAAAAGTAGAGCATGTATATAAAGTTCAAAAGTGAATGAGAAGCTCATTCTTGTGTGTGGCCAAAGCTTCTTCTTCTTCCTCTCTTGTTTATTGCCTTCTTGCTTGTGCTTGAGTGAGGGAGTGAGGGAGTGTGAGGGAGTGAGGGAGTGAGTGTGTGAGAGTGAGGAATCATGGAGAAGAAGCTCCCCCATCTTCTCTCTTCATCTTCCCTTCTTCTCTTCTCTTGCACGGCTATGGAGGATGGAGCTTGATGGAGGGGGCTTGAGGTTGCTTGAGCTTGCCACAAGGATCGTGGAGCTACCGGAGTGCAAGAGACAGGAGGGAACTTGATTGAGCATCAAGGTAAGCTCACTACACCCGTAAGGTAGGCATTGCATGTCGGCTATGTGAGAGGTAGCCATGGCCGCTCGGCTTGAAATGCTTGATCAATAAGTGGTTTGTAGGTCTCGGGGTAGAGCTCCGTAGCTCCCCTCCACCTCCATGGACACTATGACTTCCCCATTATCTATAATCCTAACTGTGCCTCTTTTGAACAAGCTCTCACCTTCACCTTTGAAAGCCTAGATGTTTCCATGATCCGCTTCCTCGCCGACTTTTCCTCTTACCCCGATCCAGCCTTCATAACCACTTGTAACTACCTTAGGCTTCTTAAACTCTTACTTAAGCAGGACCCTGCCCCACAAGTATG
Organism: Lygodium microphyllum; assembly: GCF_053477565.2. Classification (NCBI taxonomy): domain Eukaryota; kingdom Viridiplantae; phylum Streptophyta; class Polypodiopsida; order Schizaeales; family Lygodiaceae; genus Lygodium; species Lygodium microphyllum. The sequence continues at coordinate 112,100,285 of NC_141139.1, forward strand.
TGGCCTACCACCCCTCTTTTTTTATCCTAACGCCATCGATAGCTGCACCATGATGCACGTGATAATGAGAGCTAGCCTTCTACCTTGTTTTTGCCTAGCTCTTCTTGAAGATATGAACGATAGCCACTTCACCCGATGTAACCACCCCTTCCTCTCCACCACGTCACTCTATGTTTGCATGAATCTCAAGGGATACATGCAGAGTTGGCAGTTTTTGAGCAAATCCATCCGAGCCCCTTCTCCACCTCACTCTGACGATGAAAGTTAGAAATTGGATGTCATCCTAGCTTAAATTTTTATTTTTTATTTTTTATAAAAAAGAAAAAGAAAAGGAAAAGTAAATAAAAGTAAGAGAAAGAAAGGAAGGTAAGAAAACACATCACAAAAAGAAAAAGACATGGAAAGAAAGACTCGCATGAAGACACAACTAGGACCATATAGGACATGATCACTACACCTCGGGGTCCTCAAGTTAGGTGTGTCCGGTGGCTTTGGTCGGCCGGCTCCACTCCTAACCCCCTGGCCCCTTTTTGACCCCCCACTTCACACTTAGGGCACATCAAGGGCAGGACATACCTACAGAGGTAACACTCAGCTATGGTTAGACCTGTCACCCTACGCTACACACATCACACCTCCCTACTGCACGAACGGGGTCCTCAAGTGTGGGACATCACCCAGGCTTGCCTGTGGTTAGACCCAGCTCCCCGTTCCACCAACACGATCACAATGCACCACACAATAAGGTAGACACTCCCCTTAGGTAGAGCACTACACCTTCTCCTTTCAGGTACTATAAAATGCAGCAAACCACCAACTTCAAAGGCCCCATCATCCACTTGACATCTAATTGGCTTCTCCATAAACCATCATTGTCAAAGCTTCCAAAGCATCTGAGTCCACATGTGGCCCTACCATCACCTGACCAACAACTTGCCAACCGCCTACCCTTTCCCAACAAACATCTAGAAGTGCCATGGGATTGGCACCCGTCTCGGAGGGGGTAATGTTAACCTCAATTGGAGATGGCAGAAAAATGAAAGAAAAAGTGAAAAATGGATGGAAAAAGAGCAAAGGCGTAGAGGCGGCACCTAAAGCTAAGCTGAGGCAAAAAGTGCAATTTTAAAGGAAAGGCACCTCAAAAAACTCTAAAAACTCTTGTAAAAGAGCGCTAGGCTCCCTCCTGTGCCATTTGTAAAAGAATAGACGGGTATAGGCTTAGGGCATGAAGCAAGAAGAGGGAATTAGAAAAAGGAACCTTGCCACAGTGGCTGGTCATGTAAAAAGGGATGGATGCCCAAAAGGGATTTAGGGTTTTGTATATAAAGTTGAAAAGTGAATGAGAAGCTCATTCTTGGTATGTGGCTAACAAGAGTCCTCTCTTCTTCTCTTCTTCTCTTCACCTTGCTTATGTGTGTGCTCTTGAGAGAGGGAGTGTGAGAGTGTGAGGGAGTGAGTGAGTGTGTGGGAGTGAGGGATCAAGAGGGTGAAGCTCTTCACCATCTCCTCTTCTCTCTTCTTCTCTCTTCTCTTCTCTTCTCTTTTCTCGCGTGTGCGGCTATGGTGGATGGAGCTTGGAGATTTAGGAGGCTTGAGCAAGCATCTAGGATCATGGAGCTACCGGCATGTGCAAGAGAGGAGGCAACTCATTTTGGCATCAAGGTAAGCTCACTATACCCTGAGAGAATCGACGGTGCATCGGCTAGGTGAGAGATAGCCATGAGAGCTCACTTGAAACGCTTGAAATAGTAAGCGGTCCATGGGTCTTGGTAGTTGAGCATGAGCTTCCACAATGGAAGCCTCCTTGGTAGCTTGCAATGCATGGCATCATGGCCGAACCTACCCCAATTGGTCCAAGGTCAGGACCTAGGGATGTGACATTCCACTGGGAGGTGATTTCCATCGCAATTCATGCACTAGACATGGGCACATAGGTCTCCTCACTATCTCCTACAGCCTTGCTAACTCCATTCTCATCTCTGCTAGCTCTTGGCTTTGGTAAACACTCTTCCCTTTATCTTAGATGCTTGGGACTGACCATTTGCTAGATGTCGTGGTCCTCTTTGAGCGTTAAGAATTACTATTGTCTTGGTTTGAGTTCCTAGAGCTTCTCTCGTTAAGCTAGTCGTCCACTCATATGGCCTCTTCAAAGACCCTAGCTAGTACATCTCTTGGCAAGCTCAAGTTTCCTACCAAGGCCTTGTAGGTTCCTTGATGCAAAGACTATGGAGACCACAGTGGGTCATTCATTTCAGGATTCTCTTAAAGAGACTCAGCACGTAGCTAAAATAATCCCTGATGTCCTCATTGTCTCTCTGCTTGACATTCACCAATTGAACTATGAGATTGTCGGAATACCCAGCCTTAGAGAACATCTTGATGAATATATTCTTGAGATTGTTGAAGTTGTTGTGCTCTGTCTACACCTAAGCTGGTGTAGCATGTCCTACCCTTATCTCCTAGCCAAAAGCCAAAAGCTTGCGAGCATTGGGCAAGATCTGTGAGGCCGTTAGCCTCATAGACTTACTCAAATGCTCTATAAAACTGTACGACTGGTATTTGTCTATAGCTACTTTGTGACTACAAGGATTTTTGAGGAGCCCTGGGTGAATCCTAACACAGTGGGCAGTGAAGCTGCTAAGGTTAGCTGCACTTTGCTCTCTACAGATGTATTGTCTATGAGCCGCTTCATGAGAAGCTTACTCAGCATCAAATCTACCTCTATTGATCTCTCCCTTTCTACATTATGTTCCGTACGATTCCTATTGGCTAGAGCTAAAACACGCTAGAATTTCCGCATCTCAATGTCTTGCTGCAACGTCCTAGGTCACTGCTCATAGTTGTAAGCTGTTATCTTCTATAGCACTAGTTGTGCTAATCTCCTCTCCTCCTCGAGGCTTGCTATGATGTCTTCCAATGGCCCGTGGTGGTCCATCCTAGTTTGTAAGTTATATTTGTTCACCATCTGTTGGATGTCAATTGGGAAATCTCCCAAGTCGAGCTCATCATTCTCGCGGTTGGAGTTGGGTCATTCTGACATGTCAACAGCTTCTTACTCCACTAGGTTGTCGATGACGTTGATTAAGTTGGGCAATGTTGCACCTGGTGTCAGTGTGTCGATGCCTCTAGTTTTCTGTGTTGGCTCTCTCTTCATCTAGTGATTGAGGTTCTTGATCATTTGTCTAAGTCTAAGGATCATCTTCTATTAGTGGGTTCATTCCACTTGTTATGTCTAAGTGTGTTCCTTCTTATTACAAACAGTCCTCAACTTACGTCTACTCAATGTGTGCATGGCGATCTTTTTATGCATGGTGTGAAATCGGCCTTTCAGCTTTCAATTGCACTTCCAGTGACAAACAATGTGGGCTACGAATGCAAGATGATGAATGTAGTTCTCGCTCTCCCCCAGTTCAGTTGTTGGCCAAATATGGCTCTAAGTGCAATTTTTGGCTGCTCTTATGGATTCTCTAGGGCCTCTACTGCGTATTTTAGCTTGGTCAAGGAATAATCATATCTATGGGTCAATTTGGGGGTCTAAATGGACAGATAGCTAATGTGTTTGCTAGTTGTTGCTTGTAGGTCATTAAGTTGCACTTTTTGTAGTCAAGCGGCTCTATGAGCCATCAGATGCACCTGGAAGCCTTTCCGAAGGTTTCCCTGCTACTACAAGAGGTGCTCCACCTAGCCCGGATCTAGAAAATTTTCTATCAACTTCTTCTGGTCTGATTTGCAATGTCTGATTTGCAAGCATCCAATTATCAGAATCCAACTGTCCAATTTCGGTTGGCTCGATTGTCCAAATCTAACGTATCCAATTTTGAGAGGTCCGAGTGTCCAATTTTTTATCATCCGATTGTCGATGGTCCAATTATCTGATTATCCAATTGTCTGAATTAGACAAGCCACGTGTCCAATGAATGAGTTGGATGGTGTCCGAGTGGTCCAATTTTCAAAATCGCGGACTATCTAATTATGCGAAAGAATCAGACATCTAAGCCCGATTCTAGGAATCGGACTATATCAGATGTGTCCAATTCCAATGGTCGTGGTTCTAGATGAGGTGAAAATCAAATTGCTGGCAATGATTCTGGGCATGCCACACCACACAAACTTCCAGAATGCAAGATCAGGGGCAAGGTTTGTATATACTTGACGCAGTTGGAAAACACCTGTACACGACGATCGATCCGTGCTTTGTCCTGGAACTCTCTCTTCTCTCACTCTCTCTCCCTCTTACTCACACTGCTAAGATTGAAATTTAGCCTTCACCCCCTCTTCCATGCTTTGTCTTGGAACTCTCTCTTCTCTCACTCTCTCTCTCTTACTCACACTGCTAAGATTGAAATTTAGCCTTCACCCCCTCTTCCTTGGGTTTTAACCCCTTGCTCTAGTGCCTGAGTATTGCTCATTTGTGCTCTTGCCTTATCAATGGATTTCAACCCTTTTTCCCTTTCTTTTTGCCATGTTTTGGGACTATTTAAAACAGCAACCCTAAAGCATTTCGCTTCAATTTCTTAGTCATATCCTACTCTAAATGCAACAAAAATCAAAGCTTAAGTACTGAAATGATTTATCCTACTTGCCTAATCATTGAAAACTCAAAATACTTACTTGCTTCAAAGATTAAACTCCCAAATCTCCTACCTACATCAAGTACCAATTCGGGGATGAAACCCTACTTCAATGCTCGATTTCAAGGGCGCAAGTTCTCAAGCTTGAATCTATTTATCTTGGCAATGGAACCAAAATGAAGTAGGAGCACATGTTGGACTCCTAAAACCCATGGACTGCTTATTATTTCAGGCATTTCCAGTGAGCTCTAATAGCTATCTCTCACCTAACCGATGCGTCTTTGAACCTATGAGTGTAGTGAGCTTACCTTGATGCCCAAATGAGTAGCCTCCTCCCTCAAGCACTTCCGTAGCTCCATGATCCATGATGAGAGCTCAAGCAAGCTCAACCCTCTACTATCAAGCTCCATCCACCATAGCCAAGCACACAAGAGAAGAGAAGAGAAGAGAAGAAGAAGAGAGGACATGATGGAGAGCTTCTCCACATCGGTCCCTCACTCTCACATACTCACTCCCTCTCTCAAGCACGAGCATAAGCATAAGTAAGAGGAGGAGAAGAGAAGAAGAAGAGAGCTACTTTTGCCACACACCAAGAATGAGCTTCTCATTCACTTTTTGAGTTCATATACAAGCCCTAAATCCCTTGGGCACCCCATTTTCTAAATGACCGAGCATCTTGCCAAGGCCCTCTTTTCCTATTACCTTCTATTTACCTTATCCCTCCACCTATCCTCGTCCAGATTTTACAATTTGCACAGGAGGGAGCCTGATGTTCTTTTATAAATATTTAGGGGCGTATTTCATTTAAACTTGGGCCTTCTGTCTTTTGCATCTTTCTGATATTGCTTTTGCATGTTTTGCCTTTTCTCCTTCTTGTTGACTTCATTGTGTCCATATTTTGGAATTTTATTGGATTTATTTTTGCTTTTTCTTTCTTCTTGTCTTGTACTGGGGTTAACAAGTGACTACCAAGCCGACATGAAAGAGGATTGACTTATTGGGCCACCTCACGCATACAATCTATCAATAAGTATAGTGAAACCATGTCTCTCTACATATCAAGTCTCCAAACCTGTGGGATCGTGGTTTGTGATGGAGTGCTGCAAAGAAAATAGAATAGCATTGTTAGAAACACGATTGTTAGTACAAGTGATATTCCAAATAAGAAAGTGAAAAGAACCAAAAGAAAACTTACAAAGTCCTCCCAGAAAATCCTATGGTTGCCACTCTCCAAATGATGCATGAACCCTGCCTCCAATTATGCCCATGTTGCTTCTACTCCTACTGCCATCATTCCAAAGAATCTCATCCACCTCCTTGAGTCTCCACCAATCCTCTGCATCTAGCCACTTGGGCTTTGAGATGCCACTCTTAATTGCATTGCATGCATTTGATCGTTTGTGTGACATGTATGCATGCATACACTCCATCATCCACCCAGTGGAAAACCTCTTTGCCATCGTAGGTATTAGAAACTCCTCATGCAAAGTTGCTACTATATAGTCCCTGCTCCACTTGGGTATATTCTTCTAATGATCTAGAATGTTATGCGTAAATACTTGTTAACACAACTCCCTCATGCAAGATATCACCCTCCTCTCCTCATCATTCATGATTACAACACTTGTCATGTCACCTACGAGGTAGCCGTACCCTCTTGGGGTATATCTAAGTTGTGTCCTCTCCCACCTAGGACCACGCTCTTAGGTATAACTAGGAGACTTCTGTATGTCTGGCATGCCTACAGGGGTAATATCTCTTAGAGTAGCACCCATAGGGGTGCCACCTGTGAACGGTTGAGCAAAACTTGGAGTCATAAGAGTAGATGTCCCTACATGCATGACAAATCTTGGAGGTGACAAGTATCCACCAAATCAACAAGGCAGGGAGACACTACATCGGTGCCTCCACAACACCCACCTAAGCCACCCTATCTGAAATTGGTATAAAAGTGAGGAGTAGAAACTCTCTTTAGAATTGACCGTGGGCTCACAACATCCACATCTTTGCAGCACCCCCCAGAACCACTCCCTCCATTCGGGGCTAGTCTAGAGTGTCGATTTCATATACTATAAATTGAAGCATCAGAGCGTGCTAAAGTAGACTTCATAGAATGGCGTGATGATGTTTATGAAAACTCTTGTCATATCTCTAAATCAGGCCATCTAATCTAGAGATATACATGTAAATATCTCATGTAACTCCTCATTGGTTATCCCTCAATTCATCCTACTCTCTGAGTATCATCAGAGTAACCTGCATAGACAGAAAATGATGTTAGCATAATCAATACAAAGATTTAGGTAAAATATGACAATATAACTTTGAAAAAAACAATGCTACTTAAAATGCACATACTAAAGTACCCTTAAAATTGAATCATCAACAAATTGAGCAAGCAGATGCAAATACGTCTCAGCCTATGGCCCCATGTCAATCTCCTGGCACAACTCAACATACACTAGAAGGTCTATAGATAGGTCACCACAAAAAGAGGAGTCCACTTCATTCTCAAAAAGTTCTTAGCCTCATGTGTCTTTGTCTATGTTATCCGTGCGTGTTCCCTTTGCACACTCCAAGCCTTCTTTGCCCTCCATCCTTCCCAATATCTATTAGAATATTAAGCTCTCGTTACTCTTCAGTCAGTCTATCTTTATGTGTGTGACTGACATTAGCTAGATACAGCTGTACACGTGTGTGATATTCAATAAGTTGGTGTAGTCAGTGACTTAACCACATTTAGTCTTGGTTAGTCATACCTATGTGTGTAAGTCTCTTTCAGTTAGTATGATGGAAGAATAATGGAAGAAGAACAACAATGAGCTAAGGCTCATCTTTTGCTCCACTGTCTCTCTCCCTCTCTTCCAACATGGTATCAAAGCTTGAACGCCTAAAGCCTGAAGGCTTGGCAGTGGCCATTTGACATCAAGACATCAGATCTGAAGAAAACAACATCAAAGAAGATTGTGCCTGCAGTCTTTTCTTTTGCAGAAGCTATATCTTGCTATAGAAATGGTTTTTGGAGAAAAGGCCCGACATTCTTGACCGTTTTGATGTGGTCTACAACTTTCCAAAATAAAGTTTTTTCAAATTCCTCACAGATTTTGAGATATTCAGCATAGACTTGTGCAGGTTGGCTGTTTACTGCAGTAAATAGCAAGTGATTCCAAGGCACTGGTGGCTTTCATCCTAACAATATATGTGCCCTTGTTATCATGCATTTGAGCATGATATCGGATGTTAAATGCTTAGTTTTGGAGCTTATTTGCAGGCTAGAAACAGTGAACTAGTTGTTGTCCTGAATTTGGAAACAATATACCTACAGGGTTGAAGTATCTGTGATGCTTATTTGCTATTGACAAATGCTTGGATCACACCACTTGAGTGGTAGATGCTTTTTGGGATATTGTGAGTGCTAAAAGTCCAAAGTTTGGATTGATTTTTTGCTGGTTATACTAAGGTATTGACTAGTTATTGTTTGCAAGAATGGTACCTATCATCTTCCCTTGGCATACATGCATTATATTCTAGCTGGTTGGACATGTATCAACTCTTGCATAGAGCAGCAACTAAATGAGATGTTTTGGGGCTATTTTGAGGTCTGAATACTCTTGTTTTAACATAGAAAATATTGTTGGTTATCGTAATGGGCTGGCTATATTTGGTACTGCTACTTACATACAATACAAACATTGATACTTGTATGGACATAGTTTGTTACTGGGATGTTTTGCCACTACCATAGAATGTTTTGAACTGATTTGAGCTTGGTTTATGCTCAGTTGACTGTGTTTTTTCATTGTTGGAATATAGTTTATAGTAAGAAAGTTGTCAGGAAAGCTGTCCTAAATTGCAGAAAATTGCCCTAAATAGTAGGAAACTGGTCTTGAACTATAGGAAAAGGAATCGGATACTTACAGCTTGTATACATCACTGAATACCTAAGCTGCAACTATGGCAAATGCTCAAGGCACTGACAATAGCACTCAAATTGTGAGAGAAAGGCTAGACAACAAAAATTTTGCTTTATGGAAGTTCCGTATGAAGAATTTTTTGGTTGGTATAGGTTGTTGGGACTTATGTACAAGTGATGAGGCTAAACCTGAAATGCATGAAAGGTATCCGACAAATGATCAAAAAAGGGCTCATAAGCTATGCATTGAGAGAGCATGCAAGGTATTACATTGTTTTTCCTTATGCATATCAGATGCTATGGTTATACATATTACTGGATGCAGTTCATGGAACATAATCATGAAGAATTATGAAAATGTAACACATGCAAGAAAGATTCAGCTAAAGCAATAGTTCAATAACATGTCTAGGAATGGTAGAAACATTCAGGCCTACACTACATAGATCAAGAACATAGTGGATCAGCTTGCCACCATTGGATCTTCAGTGTCTAAGGATGATATGATTGCAGTGACATTGAATGGACTTGGCAAAGAGTATAAAGCATTTGATATGTCTACTTCTGTGAGAGTTGAATCCCTTGATTGGGATGAGCTGATTGCTTTGTTGTTGCATGAGGAAGTTAAGCTTGGGCTGAATACAAGTTCTAGTACGTCTCAAAAAAGCACAGACATTGTTCTTTACTTTAGCCAACGTGGTAGAGGTGATAGAGATGGTGGCTCTTTTCAAGGTCCAGGAGACACTCAAAACACTTATGGACAGCATCACAAAATGCCTGGCATGGCACAAATACACAAGGTCAGCGTGGATCTAGCGGCTTTAGAGACAAGGGGAGATCACCCCATGGTAGAGGTGGTGGATCTGGTTCATGGAAGTCAAATGATCATTCCAACATGGACAAGGACTATCATTATTACGGTAGATATGGGCATATAGCCAAAAAGTATCATAAGAAGTAGGCTAACATGAAAGCCAAGGGTAGATAATATGGAAATTATGCTTCATCTATAGCGGAGTTCCTAATGATCAAGGTGACAGATTGTTTGCCATGCAGCATGTGTCTAAGAATGCATCTAGGCAGAACAAAGATGAGAGATGGTACATTGATTCAGGGGCTTCAAATCATATGACACCCCATGGAGAATGGTTTGATGAGATGGTTGCAGGTTCACATGGTTATGTGTGTACTGGGGATGACACCTAACATGACATCCAACACACAAGAATTGTTCCATTGTTGATGCCTGATGGCAAGAAAAAGAGCCTGCATGATGTACTACATGTACCTACAATAACCAAGAATCTTTTTTCAGTTGGACAGATGGTAGAACAATATCTACAAGTAAGATTCAATAGAGATGGATGCTTTGTTGAAGAATATGATAATGGTTGCAAATTGATTGCTAGAGTCTGAAGAGATGGCAAAATATTTACTCTTGATGCGTAAATTCCAAAATTGAAAGCAGCCATGTTTGCGCATGATGATGGTGCTATACGGGATGTTGAGATATGGCATAAGCATATTGGCCATGTGAATGTACAAAAACTGAAATCTATACAACAGAAGGAGATTGTGCTTGGACTGCCTAAGTTCAAGTATCATGACTTTGGACATGTATGTGATGAATGTCAGTTTGGAAAGCAAGCAAGGTTTCCATTTCTGAGACATGTATGGAATAGCTCATGACCCTTGTAGTTGGTACATTCAAATGTATGGGGTCCGTCTCATAATGCTTTGTTTGGTGGTGCTCGTTACTATGTATCCTTCATTGATGATTTTAGTAGGGTATACTTGGCTTTACATACTAAAACATAAGGATGATGTGTTTGATGCATTCAAGGACTTCAAAAAGCATGTTGAAAATGAGTTGAGCTATAAAATTTCATGTCGTAGATCAAATGGAGGTGGAGAATATGTCTCAAATTACTTTGAGAGGTTCCTTGCTAAATATGGGATCAGAAGACAATTAACTTGCAGCTATACACCGCAGCAAAATGGTGTAGCAAAAAGGAAAAATAGGGTACTGATGGAATCGGCAAGAGCTATGATGAATGAGAAGAGTTTTCCAAATGGTTATTGGGCTGAAGCAATAGTACCTATTGTCTATGTGTTGAACAGAACCCCTACAGCAGGGATTCATGACGTAACTCCATATGAGAGGTTTTGTGGTCATAAACCTGACATTTCACACTTGAAGGTATTTGGAAGCATTGCATATGTGCATGTTCCTGATGAAAAGAGGAAGAAATTGGATCCTAAAGCGGTCAAGAGTGTGTTCCTTGGTTATGCACAAGACCGGAAAGCTTATAAGTGTTATGTACCGTCTACACATGAGACATTGATTAGCAAAGATGTTTTTTATGAGCTAGCATCGTGGTATGGTAATCCTATTGCAGTGGCTACTGATGGATCAGCCCAGCACTAGTAATGCTGAAAATACACCTACATTGAGTACATCTATGAGTGGTCCTACATGTGATGGGTCACCTACAATAAGTCCTTGGTTAGAATGCTTGTGGAGTCGTACTCCTATGTCCATTGACACGGATATGTCAGTGAGGGGGAGATTGGATAAGGGAAAATAAAATATGCTTGAGGATGTGATAGGTCCACTTACAGTAAGTTATGAGTCATCTAACAGCGACAGTTTGGATAGTGAGTTGGGCATTCCATCTATTATGACGCTTGGAGCAAGGCAGAGTCATTATGTACTATCTCATGAGAGGCAAGCTCAGAGTGAGCCACAGTTATGGAGATTTGAGAGAGTCAAAAAACCAATTGATAGGTTTACATACACTGGTTATTCGGCCTGCCATTATGCATGTATGGCTAGTGTGACAGGTTACAAAGAACCTACAAAGTTTGATGATGCAGTTATAGATGATAGCTGGTGTGCTGCCATGGATGAGGAGTATGCAGCCCTGGCTGAAGATGAGACATGGGAATTGGTTGAGTTGCCTGAAGGCAAAGTTTCCATTGGCTGCGAATGGGTGTACAAGGTTAAGTGCAAGTTAGATGGTTCGTTAGAACGCTATAAGGCCAGGCTAGTTGCAAAAGGGTATGCACATCAATATGGCCTTGACTATGAGGAAACTTTCAGTCCAGTGGCTAAAATGTCAATAGTCTAAATGATCATTGCTTTAGCAGCATGCAAAGGCTGGAAATTATGGACAATGGACATCAAATTCTTTCTTGAATGGTGATTTGGTTGAGGAAGTATATATGGAGCAGCTTCAAGGTTATGTTCACCCGGACTTTCCTACACATGTATGTAAGCTAAAAAAGGCTTTATATGGACTAAAACAAGCAACTAGAGCATGCAATGCTTGGATCAGCAGTTATTTACAGCAACATGGATTTAGATTGGGTGATGCAAATCACAGTCTGTTCACGAAGAAGACAAATCATGGTTATGTATTTCTAGTGGTTTATGTAGATGATCTTATCATCATTGGAGATGATGAAGAGGGAATTGCTGAAATTAAATCATGTTTACAGGCTGAATTCAGAGTCAAAGACCTTGGTGAACTAAAGTATTTTCTTGGGATTGAGGTAGTCTCTACGCCTCAAGGTATATGGTTGCTACAAAAGCAGAATGCTCATGACATATTATAGAAGTATGGTATGACTGAATGCAAGCCTATGGAGACACCTCTTGATCAGAATGTCAAGCTACAGATTAATGTTGGGAATGACATAGAGAATGTGACCATGTATCGACAGATGGTGGGCACCTTGATATACTTGACACCATCTTGACTTATGTTATGCAGTGGGACTGATTAGTCAATTCGTACAGAAGCCTTGCAAACCACATTTAGATGTAGTCATGAGGATCATGAGATATGTAAAGGGTACTACAGATTATGGGTTGTTTTATGCATATAGAAAATCCCTTGACTTGACATCGTTTACTGATGCTGATTGGGCTACTTATGCCTATGACAAGAGGTCAACCAGTGGTTATGCATTTGGATTGGGTAGCAGTAGAATCAGTTTGGCAAAATAAGAAACAGCCTACTTGTCCACTAAAGAAGCTGAGTACAGAGGAGCTACCTTAGCAGCTTACGAAGTGGTTTGGTTGATGAAATTGCTGAAAGACTTGGGAATACATCTGGAAAGCAAAGTGAGATTGCATTATGATAACCTCAGTAGTGTTATGTTGGCTAGCAATCCTGTCTACTATGCTAGGTCCAAACATATTGAGGTTCACTACCATTTCATCAGAGAAATGGTTCTTACAAGGCAGATTGACTTGATTCATGTGAAGACTGAAGACCGGGTGGCAGATATATTTACCAAGTCTCTTGGTAAAGAAAATTTCATATACTTCAAACAACTACTTAGAGTTTATCATATGGTTTGAGCTTGAGGAGGAGTGTTAGAATATCAAGTTCTTGCTACTCTTCAGTCAGTCTATCTTTATGTGTGTGACCGGCCAACATTAGCTGGATACAGTTATACACGTTGTCGGAGCGTTTGTGGTCGAAAGTCTATCGTGGGGGTAAGAGATAGCAGGGTGAAGGGAGATTCAAGGAGTGGAGTAGATGGAAGAGAAGGGGTTGAAAGAAAGAGAAGATATGAGATAATACTCACAAAAAGAAATAGAAGACGTAGAATAATACTCACAGAATTGAAGCCTGTCAGTTTATTTCTCCATTATGAGAAGACAAATCTCTTGTACACAAAAACATACACAAAATAATACCTTCCTCTATGCTACTCAGACTGCCAATCTGATGCTTCCATTGGCTCCGAAAGGGGAGTAAAATACCAGCACACCTGGTTAGAATTCTACCAGATCACTCCTTCATCTCGCACTTCCGAGTGTTCACTACCTGAAAACAACGATCATGATGCGTGCGATTTCGTCAATCTCTCTTTTTACATAAAATCCTCACAGATGGCCGAAAGCTACGTGCTTTCTTTTGCATGTCATCCTAATCTAGAAATTGTCTACAATTTTTGGATTTTTTACAAGATATATATCTAAAATATCATAAATTGGCTACACTTATCCGAAAAACTAATATGTTTGAACCATGGACACTAACACTAATGTCTAAAATGGCATTGGCTCTCTAGATCAATAAGAAAGCCACACTTTAGAGTTTTTTACATGGTGTGCACGATCAATAAGAAAGCCAAACTACTTTAGAGTTTTTCGCATGGCGTGCGCGTAGCGGCACGACATCCACCCCCTCCTAACCTGCACATCCTCTGGCATGTGCCAAAGTCTTATGGATCCACAGTGTCAAAAGAAGTCTTATGGATCCGCAGTGTTAAAAGAAGTATCCTCTACCATGTCAATGTCTTCATCTTCTACCTCTTCTTCTTCCATATTCTCATGTTCATACTGAGTATCCAACTCCTTCAACTCATATGCCGAAGACTCCCTACGTTTAAAGAGTTTGATACGTTTTCCAACCATTGGAATCCTTAGAGTTGTCTAAATCCACTATCGATAGCCACTCTGAAATATGCACTAATGCCTCTGATAATAGCCTTTAGCCATGCTACCTTCCAATCGAGCTCGTTGTCGCACAAAGTCCTTTAATGTTTTTATAATCGCTCCAAGAAGAACATCCATCACATATGGATAGGTCCCGCAAGCTCCACTTCAACTACAAGATGCACAAAAAGGTGAGTTTGTATCATGAGCATACTGGTGGGCAAGTACTTCTTAAAGAGACAGACTATCTCCACCACTCCCCACCTTGTGGATTCAATAGAGAATGTCTTAATCTCCTTTTGTGAGATCCATTGCACTAAATTCAATAACTTGTAAGTGGTGAGATACCCCAATATCCCAATCGATAGTACAAACTATCACAAATGGAGAACCATTATGACATTCAAGTAGACATTAAATAGCAAAATATTGAAGCTACTTGCAACCAAGATCAAGACAAACTTGACATAGCTTATGCCAATCATGGGATTTCATCCCTGATAGGCTGGTCATCTTTAGATAAAGAAAACCTGAGGGAATGCATCATACCCGTCGATGTGCAGAGAGACCTAATAATTTGCTTCACGATGTGCTCTTTTTTAGTGGATAGAACCCAAGGAGCATGAGGTAGTTGCAAGTGACCATCAGTGCTCGACTTTGGCCAAAGTGCCTCCATCTTTCCTACCTCCTTCAAATTGATTTTTGTCCCTACAGTGTCTCTCTTTCCTATGGTGTGGTTCCATAATAAGCTACTCACATTCTTAAAAATATGTACGAGGCCCAACAAATGATTGATTTGTAAGTGGATTCAATATGGTAACTCGTAGAAAATCGAGAACTGTTGCATTCTGCTTAGATGTGACTCCTTTTGGACCATTTTTAACTCATACCAGCTTTGGGCATTCATTCATCCTAGAGGTCATCCAAGAAAACCTTCCTTTAGTTCATGCCCCTCTAGCAAGAAAATGGTGTGTCCTTGATATACCATCTTCTTCATGGTCTGTGACCTTCAGGAGTCTAACTGTGGCCTATACAATGAACATGCATGACAACTTAAGGTAACCAAACCTATCGCAATACCCATATCTAGTCAACACAAACTTGAACGAGCTATGTTATATATCATAAACTTAAACAAGTCCACTTACCTAAGCACTCTCCGAATCCTAGAAAGTCATATATAGTCCACATGAGAATGGCTCGTATATTAGTGGACCATCGATCATGATGCTTGCTCATTTCTTTCACGGCAATCCCCTCCTCCAAAAAAGTCTTAAGCTCATCAACTAATGGACAGAGATAGATGTCTATGTTCTTGACTTTGTAGTGCCTAGGAACGAGCAAGCCAAGTATAAGGTTTCCTTTCTTTGTAGAAATCTATGGAGGGATGTTATAGTTAACAAGAACTACAGGCCAAACACTGTAAGGAGTTGAGCAGAGACCAAATGGATTCATGCCATCCATAGCAAGACCGAGTTGAAGATTCCTTGGCTCTCGTGCAAAGCCTCGAAAGGTGGAGTCAATGTGGCTCCATGCATATGAATCTGTTGATAGTCATTGAACTCCATCTGTGGATTTATTCTACATATGCCACATTGCCAAGCTCGTCATACCCAACATAGGAAACATGTGACGTGTACAAGGTAGCTGAGGGGTCCACTAGGGTTTACCATATGGTACCACGTGAGTGTAAGGGAAGGGGTTTATTTAAGGAAAGGA
Source organism: Lygodium microphyllum (assembly GCF_053477565.2). NCBI lineage: Eukaryota > Viridiplantae > Streptophyta > Polypodiopsida > Schizaeales > Lygodiaceae > Lygodium > Lygodium microphyllum. Next base: position 112,115,943 of record NC_141139.1, read on the forward strand.
ATGTACATTTTATAAGGTAAGGTCCCATAAAAAGGGGGTAGATAAGGGGTATTTTTATATTTTTTTGCACGCAGGTGACGGCTCCTTATTACTACTAGTGAATCCCCCATGACAAGGTATAAGTGAAAAGTGTCTAAGAACATTTTGAGAGATGGTTTGCCCTTGCAAGTCTAGTCAATATGTGTGAGCACCACACTTCAGACATGTGGATATGTATCACACAATCGTTGACACATGCATGGATGTTGTTGTAATCCATGCGAAGATTTCGTAACACCAATCGTGCATCATTACAGGACTCAAGCATCATGTTTCTAGGTAGTAATATATGATACTTTAGCAACCTAAAAAAAATCAAAAGATGCCTTGAAGAGCACAAGAATTGTTTTTTATTTTATAATAGAGTCAAAAAATCAACGAAACATAGGATGTACCTAAACAACTTGGTCACACTCACATCTCTCTAACCATACTTTGCATGCACACTCAGGAGTGCAAGCAGCATCTTCAAGAAAGATACTCGGCACCCATCATATAATGGTATAGATGCTCCTTCTCTTAGTGGATCAAATGAATCGGCGTCCATGGATATTAATGTATTGATCATTGCCTCCATCTCAAGCTCCAAGATTAAAGGAACGTCCGAAAGGCCCATTCTCTCCTCTGGTATCGAGGGTGTAGTCTTACGGCATGCCCTCCATTTGGTGCATTGGCTCAAGCACTCCATCCATTGCATGCCCACAAACTCTTCTAATGGGCTGCAATAGGTGCATTCCTTGGAATGAAGCGTCACCTCTCTGTAAAAATTTCATGGGTACATCTAATATTTTTGTACATGATATTCAATTACTTTTGCAAATGTAAAGCATGATTGATATACACTTTTCTTATCCTTCCCTCAAAGCCTAAGATCACTTTATCAATGATCTCTGATTGAAACTCGCCAAGAGGTCGTATGTGTTCAAGTGGTGCTATTGTCTGATTATCAGCTTGCATTGAGTGCAAGGGCACGGGACAGGTTGATTAAGATACACCTCGTGGTCTTGGGCATAGCGACTGTTGGAGCTCTATATAGCTCACCCAATGTAGACTAGGTCTCATCTATATATATGTAGATTGTGATCAATATGATATAGTCTTTGGGAGTATATATGGTGTGTATCTTCTCTCTCTATCGTGTCTCTATATATCTTCTCTCTCTACATTTCAACATGGTATCAGAGCCAGGTTATGATCCTGGGATTATGATGTTGATATTCTTGAGAATGCTCTCAATATTTGTGAAGACCCTGTCTCTTATAGTGATGCCCTATCATCCCCACAAAGGAATACTGGCAGGAGGCCATGGAAGCTGAGTATGAATCTCTTCTCTGTAAAGGTACATGGATTCTAACTGAGTTACCACCTGGGCATACTACTATTAAATGCAAGTGGATATATAAGACTAAAACAAAAGCAGATGGAACATTTGATAATTTCAAAGCAAGGCTAGTTGCCAAAGGTTTCTCACAAATTACAGGAGTCGATTATCAAAAAACTTTCTCACATGTTGTTTGTATTACCAATATTCGGGTCTTGTTAGTTTTTGCTCTTGAGTTTGATTTGGAGGTTCACCAAATGGATGTGAGAACTACTTTTCTTAATGGCGATTTAAAAAAAGAGATATAGATGGAACAACTAGAGGGATTTGTAGTCAAACATAAGGAAAATCTTGCTTGCAGACTTCATCGTACACTCTATGGTCTCAAATCTTCACGAGCTCTGTATCAAAAGATTGATCTCTTTCTTATAAAACAAGGTTTTTTATCTCTTGTTCTTCACGTCCTAACTTATATGTCAACCACCGCAATGTTAGTTTTGTTATTCTTGCTCTATATGTGGATGATACCATACTTGTTTCTAACAATCTCAACTTCCTTCAACAAGTAAAGAAGGTTTTATCTTTTGCATTTGACATGGTGGATCTTGGAGACATACACTCATGTCTTGGGCCTTGGTATTCAAATTCAACACTATCGAGAAAAGGGTGTTTTATTACTATGTCAAACAAAGTTCATTGAACATATTATTTAGAAGTTTGGTTTGGGTTCTGCACATCCTGCTAGTACTCCTTGTCTTGTGAGCTCTACCAAAAACTCTCACTTTCTGCAGAATGATAGACACATTGTCTCTACACAAGGGATAGCAACAAACCCTGCCAAGTTTTGAGAAGATTGTAGCTCTAACAGCACCAACCAACCTTAAATAATTGAGGGGATTCCTTGGCCATGTGGGCTATTATAGAAGGTTCATTGCACACTTTGCAACACATATAGCCCCTTTGCAAAATCTTTCAAGAAAAGATGTAGAGTTTACGTCAACCACTAAGTGTGACAATGCCTTCTACCCTGAAGCAGTGTTTAATTGAAGCACCCATCATGTAGTCTCCTGATTGGATGAAGGAGTTCCATGTGCATACTGATGCGTCAGTCAAAGACCCAGGTATAGTCTTATGCCAAAAGGGCTCCTCAAAGTTAGATCAACCCATTTATTAGCATTACATCAACCTTATGCTAATCTTGTTGGATGTCTTCAATTTGTTAGCTTAAATTCTCGATCTGACATTCTTTTTGCTGCAAATTTTCTCAAACAACATCTTAGTTATGCATGCCTTAAAGATTGGACTGGAGCTAAACGAGTTTTAAAGTATTTGAAAGGCACTAAAGATTTTGGGTTGGTTTATTGGCGCCAACAAAACTTTGATTCTCTACATTCACTTCAAGTTTTGGGTTATACAGATGCAGATTGGGCAAGCTCTCACTTATCTATGTATTCTACAAATGAAATTTGTTTGTTTATCAATGGTTGTCTTGTTTCTTGGACTAGCAAAAAATAATGTTGTGTTACTATTTCCACTATAGAGGTTGAATATGTAGCTACATTTTTAGTGGCTCAAGAGTTAATATGGCTTCAATAAGTTCTATTAGATATTGGCCATCCTCCTCTCTCTAGCACACCACTTTGATGTGATAACCAAAGTGCCATTAGTCTTGCTAAAGACTATGTTCAACATAACAAGTCTAAACATATTACAATGCATTATCATTATGTTTGATATGAAGTAAAGAAAGGCATGATCATGATTAAACATTGTCCAAGTGATCAGATGATTGCAAATGTATTCACCAAAGGACTCAGTGAAGAATGCTTCACTCTACTACGCTTGGAACTTGGAGTTGTCTCAACTTCAATCTTTGGAAATTAATCTACTATGACATTGTAGTGCCATTGTACATACTTCTTGTAGGCACCATAGACTTCACATATACACATACATCTCAGACCTCTTGATCAACTTTGTACATACATATTTAGTTTCACTTCATATGCACGAACTCACTTTACATTCACACAATAATCCTTCTTGATCATGTTTATATATTTGTATTATATAGGAGCTTGGGTTTTTCCCTTGTTCTCCCCAAGGGTTTTTTCATCCGTAGCTAGAGACCTTTGTTTGAGAGGGGGTGTTAGAGCTATATATAGCTCACCATATATATCTAGACTAGGTCTTACCTATATATATCTAGACTAGGTCTTGCATATATATATGTAGATTGCAATCAATATGATATAGTCTTTGGGAGTGTATATGGTGTGTATCTTCTCTCTCTATCTCGTCTCTACATATCTTCTCTCTATATATTTCAACAATGACCATCATCATTTTCCATTTTGTCTATGTTATGGCAAACAATAGGTTTTTGTTCCCCTCATTAGTGATCTTCCTCCATTTTAATCTCTACTCCTTTTTCTCTCCCTTTTCCTTTCTTTGTTTGCCTCCCTCTACCTCTCTTTGTCAATTTGGCTCCCTTCATCCTTCTTTCTTTCTTTCTCCACCCCTCTTTCTCTCTCTCTTTCTCTTTTTTTATTTTCCTCTCTTCATCCTTCTTTGTTTCCCTCTCCCCCTCTCTCTCTCTCAATGTTTCTTTCTCTCCCCCATCTTCAAGCTCCCACTCTCACTTCTTCTCTCTTTTCCTCTCCACTATCACTCAATGCATCTTGTTACAATCAAAATCAGATAGAAAATCAAAAACTTATAAAACATGGACATTGAAAGTCCCTATCTCCCCACCTCTCTTTGTGTGTCCCTTTATTTTACTATCATTCCATTCTCTCTAATTCTCTCATTGTTTTCGTTTTTCTCTCTCCCTCTCTTTCGCTCTCTATTTCTCTCCCTCTCTTTCGCTCTCTATTTATTGTTCTCTCTATCTCTCTTTTTCTCCCAGTTCCATCCCTTTTTCTCCCCCTCCCTCTCTCTCTCTTTTCTTTTCACTCTCCTTCCTCTCTTTACCTCACCCTTTTCGTCCACCTCTTCCTTCACTCTCCGTTTCTCTTTCTCTTCCCCCTCTCTTTCTTTCTCTCTTTCTTTCTCTCCCCCCTCTCTTCCTACCTTCATATCTCATTTCTCTCTTCCTCTCTCTCTTTGGTACCCTTCCCCCCTTTGTCTCTCTCTTTCTCTCCCTTTCTTCATATATTGTTTCTCTTTTCCTCTCTCTCTTTGTTACCTTTCCTCTTTTTCTCTCTCTCATTCTCTCTTGCTTTTCCTTCCTTCTTTTTCCTCTCTCATTTTCTCTCTTCTTCTCTCTCTTTCAATGCATCTCAATATTTTTTTTTTTTTTAAAAAGAAAAAAACACAAAAACAAAGCAAGAAGAGGCAATGTATCTACCACACAAGCTCGAGGATGAATTCTTTTCCACCTCCTCTTCGCGACGTCCATTGTTTCTCCATTGTACACTTCTCCCTTTCTTCACATATGGTGGCGGTAGCAATGAGGAGCTCTCCTTCTCTCTCTTTCCATGTTCCTCTCCCTCTCCCTCTCAAAGCAACGAACTCTCTCGCTCTCTCTTAAAGATATTTGTGGCAAATGATGCGCTCACGTTTTTGCCCCTTTTTTTCTCAGATTGGCGTCGCTATTTGCGTCGTAATTAGCATCGTTAAGTGTTGCTATTTACATCACTAACTTATTTAGTGATGCTAACAGTGACAATATTTTCGACACAAATAGTGATATAAATAGCGATGTTGCTATTTTACATCGCAAAGTGCCGTCACTATGTCCCCATTCCCTTGTAGCAGAAAAGCATCATGCCAAGTAGTTTATGTAAAGATTTGTCATTTTCATTAAGACCAATGCAATTACTCATGACATGTGAAATCTTGTAGTTTGCCAAGAATAGACTGGTTCCCAATAGGGCCGAGAACTTGCACGATAGATTGATATAGGAGATCTATGTGCCCACAGTGAGAAGAACGACACAAATGAGTCATGTTGGATTGGTAGTTGGAGCTTTTTGTGTTCATTTGATTGATGTCTTTCCTAATGTCAAGAGGAGCCTTTGAGAAGATTAACATAGTGATATGCATCATACTTACAGTAGAGAGCAAAAACATATTAAGAGTATGCTTTTGGATGCTAATGGGACTCATGAAGAGTAGCTATAGGATATGAATGATGGACATCATGTCAATAATATGGCATGCTATGATGACGGTTTGAATACTCATAGTATGGTTTTAGATGTATCTTTGCAAGATGGCTTTGCCCAACTGTTGGACATGCAATCTAGAGACAAGAGAAACATGATATTGTCATAGTGGGAATGCAAAAAAATGTTCATTTTTCCAAGATGAAGATGGAATCTATTATGGAAAAGCATGAGGGTACTATACATATTTTATTTACAATGCATGAAAGAAAAGTGGCCTCTACTTCTTCTATGCCTTCTAGTTTGGATATGGCTTGTGCATGGGCTAATAATATATTTAAAAATTCATCATGGTTCTTCAAATTTTAGGAGCTATAAGGCTAGATGTAGTTCAAACTACAAAGGAAATTGCACAAAAAGAAGGAAAAGGATGCAACATTTCAGTTGGATTTCAAGAGGGTTATGCTCATGCTAATGAGATAGTTGAGTGAACCCAAGAAACAATTGGATAATTATGATACCATGCTTCAAGAATGTAAAGTTTCTTCAAGGGTGTTCAAGGAATGTATTAAAATCATGTAAGAAAATTTTCAAGCTAAGTTTCAAACTGTTATGCAGAATAATGCCCACTTGAGAGCAGAGACGGTTTTACTAGATGTTCGGCTTCAACCATTGTTGTAGGTTGAGAGACAAATGTTACATGATATGGATGTAGACTTAGATGGTTTAGTTTTCAGGTAGGAAGATGTAAACATGATCAAGTCTACTTTGTCTAAATATATGCATGATCAATGGTATAGTATTTCTAGTAGAATATTATAGGTCATAGCCTAGCCATATGCATTGATCAAAACCTCTACGTTGTGCCAAGTGTTAGACCATACGATTTTGACATGATAATTATTAGTATGCTTTAACCTCAGTCTCTTGTGACTCATAAAGGTTATATGTAAATGGACTTAATATATCATGCAATAAGTTGGTTCTTATGGTTACAACAAGAGTGGTCTAAAGGGTGGCATTATTCTCGTTTTGTTATCCATTCTGGTATCTTTGATGAGAGTAATTGATGAATTGACAAGTCTAACAATCTCTACCCTAATCTGTGTGCCTAATTTCTGGTTCAATCCAGACCTATGGTGAAGTAATATTCATCTTGGTCGGTGGCCCCATATAGTGGGGCATCCATTCATGTTGTCATATGTGAGTACCAACAATCTTTCTCCCCTTTGCTAGTTTTTTCAAAAGAGGCCAATGCCAATCTAGAGTATCTATGACATGGGAGCTCCCATATCCTATGTAGGAATGTCACTACTCTAAAGTGTGCCTCTATAATCATGGGCATTGCCCCTAGTTCCACTTAATGATAGGATATTGCATAGAGGTCTTAAACCTGATCACATATGATATCATCATTGTCAATGGCCGCTCTATGTGATTCTAGCCATCAAGCTGATGTGGTTTACGAGCAGGGTCAATCATCTAGGGCGGCATAGGTTGCAACCATGGCTGCAAGTGCTACACACACACACACACACACACACACAAACACAAAACCATACTATGCTTGAAACACAGAACCATACTATACTTTGCATTCAAATTTTGTTGGTGATGTGTGTTTGAACTTTCAATGTAATAAAACATATTAAATCAAGGATGGGAGTGGTTATATCTTAAGATATTGTTTCTTCTCACTACTTGACAAACATGGGTCATTTCTCAAAAGATCATTACACATATTTGCTTGATGTTTCTTTGTTGGTATAATGACATTATTTTCTATAAAATTTTAATGTTGAAAAGTTGTGTGATTTATATAAGGAGACTAAATCTAAAGAAACCATTGGCTACTATTATGACTAATTCCAAATATTGTATATCACTACAAGGAATTGGGCAATTAGCGACGCCGATTAGCGACGGCGGATATCGGCGTCGCTATTGGCGTCGCAACTAGCGTCGCTATTTGCGTCGCTATTTGTATTTGCCAATAGCGACGCCGCAGGAAAAAAAAGCGCGACCGAAACTAGAGCGCCGTTTTCATTTCTTTTTCTTCGCCTTTTGAGAGCGAGAGCGAGGGAGAGAGCGAAGGCTTTGTGAGAGAAGAAGAGGAAGAGACTTGCTGCCGCCGCCGCCGCCGCCGCCGTTGTTCGCGAAGGAGAGGAGGAGCCGTCGTTGCAAAGAAAAGCCGCCCACGCTCGCCATATCTCATTGGTGAGTCTCCCTGTCTCTTTCTTTTGCTTGTTGAAGGTTTAAATCGTTCTCTTTTGCTTGTTTAGGAGAGGAAATGAAAGAGAAGGAGAGGGAGAGGGAGAGAGAGGGAGAGAAAGAGAGGGAGAGGGAGAGAAAGAGAGGGAGAGTGCATTCTCTCTCTCTCTCTCCCTTTTGCTTGTTTAATGTTTAAATTACTTTCTTTTTTGCTTGTTTAGGAGAGGAAACGAGAGAGTAAGAGAGAAAGAGAGGGAGAGGGAGAGGGAGAGGGAGAGGGAAAGAAAGAGAAAGAGAAATAGAAAGAGAAATAGAGGGAGAGGGAGGGGGAGGGGGAGGAAATAAGAGAGGGAGAAGGAGGGAGAGTGCATTCTCTCTCTCCCTCTCCCTTTTGCTTGTTTAATATTTGAATCACTTTATTTTTTGCTTGTTTAGGAGAGAAAATGAGAGAGAAAGAGAGCGAGAGGGAGAGGAAGGGGAAGGAAATGAGAGAGGGATAGAAAGAGAAAGAGAGGGAGAGTGCATTGTATCTCTCCCTCTCCCTTTTGCTTGGAGGATGTTTAAATCACTTTATTTTTTGCTTGTTTAGGAAATGAGAGAGAAAGAGAGATAGAGAGGGAGAGGGAGAAAAAGAGAGGGAGAGGGAGAGGGAGAGGGAGAGGGAGAGGGAGAGGGAGAGGGAGGGGAAGGAAATGAGAGAGGGAGAGAAAGAGAACGAGAGGGAGAGGGTGAGGGTGAGAGAAAGAGAGAAAGATAGGGAGAGGGAGAGAAAGAGAGGGAGAGGGAGGGGAAGGAAATTTAAGATAATAGACTTATTGATAATGGTATGCAATGTGCTTTGCCATGGGCCACGTACTTCATCAAAATGAACCCAAAATTATTGTTATAGAAGAAGAAACCCTTAAATTGAGTATAGGATAATTTCTCTCAAGTCTTATGACTATGAGTAGAATTGATTGAAATAAATTTTATTACTATAGTTATAAAATTTCATAGATGGCGCGCATTAATTTTAAAATTGATTACTTATACTCAAAGCCGAGATATAACAAATAATTATCTACCGGGACAAACAAATTGTTGAGCATGATACAAGGCCGAGATATAACATCGAAAAATCTCTCAACTACTATATACAATGCAAGATTTATGGTCAACTTGCAACTTGACGTACATCTCCATAAAGCTATCCATTTAAGCCTCGTTTGCTGTAATGTAGATAAGATGGCAAACGAAGAAGGTCTTATTGTTCAAGACCGCGAGACGTATCTTAATCAGCGTGTCCCATGTCCTTGCTCTCAATGCAAGTTGGCAATTAGACGAAAACGCCGATTGTCTATAGAACACGTACGACGATTTGGCGAGTTTCAATCTGAGATCATTGATCAGGCGATTCCGGATTTTCAGCAAACGGCAATTTGAAGTTAGCATTTTTCATGCATTGTACTCTCAAGCTAATTGAACACCATACACAATAAGATTGGGTCTTGTTGGCCAAATTTGTATCCAGGGGGGTGATGTCTCGACCCAAGGGGGAGTGCACCCTTTGCGGCCAATTAGAAGAGTTCGTGGACGTGTGATGGATGGATTGCAGGAGCCAATCGACCACTCGCAAGGCCCATCTATACCCTCAATGCCAGAGGAGACAGACAACCTTCCCGACCTGCCTACAGTCTTGGAGCCTGAGATGGAGGCAATGATCGATGCATTGATTCCCATGGATGTTGAGACATCTGACCCGCTTAGAGAGGAAGCATCCATACCATTATATGATGGGTGCCGAGTATCTCGGTTGAAGACATTGCTTGCACTATTAAGTGTGCAAGCAAAATACGGTTAGAGCGATACGAGTGTGACTGAGTTATTCAGGTACCTTGCACACAGACTTCATTGTTTTTTTTTTAACAGTATTATTACAAACATTTGTGTTTTTTCAAGGTGTTTTATGATTTTTTTTAGGTTATTGAAATATCATATATTGCCACCTGCAAACACCATGCCTGAGTCTCGTGATGATGCACGACATGTTTTACAAAAGCTTGGCATGGACTACAATAACATCCATGCATGTATCAACGACTGCATATTGTTTCGAGATGAATACGAGACTATGGAGACATGTCCAAAGTGTGGTGTTCACAGGTATCGACAGGACTTGCAAGGGCAGACCATCCCTCAAAAAGTTCTAAGATACTTTCCGCTCATCCCCCGCATAAACCACATGTTTCGCACGTCTGCCATTCTACCTTCCCAGGCTTTGCGCGAGAGCCAAGGAATCTTCGGCTCGGTCTCGCCATGGATGGTATGAACCCATTTGGTCTACGCTCGACTTCTTACAGTGTGTGGCCTATAGTGCTTGTCAACTACAACATTCCTCCATGGCTTTCTACGAAGAAAGGACATCTTGTCCTTAGCTTGCTCGTCCCGGGCCGCTACAAAGTAAAAAATATGGACGTGTATCTTCGTCCATTAGTCGATGAGCTTAAGATTTTGTGGGAGGAGGGGGTCACGGTGCAAGATATGAGCAGGCGCGATGGTCGGCGGTCAGCCAACATTCAAGCCATTCTCATGTGGACGATGCATGACTTTCCGAGATTGGGAGAGTGCTCAGGTGAGCAGACCTTTGTTCTCGCTGGTAATATCTATATTTTATTTCATTCAATCAAGTATTCACTAGGTCGTGGATCGCCTTGCATGTCTCGTTACCTCAAGTTATCATGCATGTCCATTGTGTGGGCCACAGTTAAACTCTCGAAGGTCACGAACCATGAAGAAGATGGTATATCAAGGACACGCCGCTTTCTTGCCAGAGGATCATGAACTCAGGGAAGGTTTTCTTGGACGACCTCCAGCACGTATGAACGCTGCAAGCTGGTACGAGCTGAAAATGGTAAACCCGGAATCACATCCAAATGGAATGCGACGGTTCTCAGTTTTCTACGAGTTGCCATATTGGACCCACTTATAGGTCAACCACTTGTTGGATCCCATGCATATTTTTAAAAATGTGGGCAGCTTGCTATGGGATCACATCACAGGAAAGAGAGACACTATAGGGTCACGAATGGATTTAAAGGAGGTAGGTAAGATGGAGGCGCTTTGGCCACAGTCGAGTGCTGAAGGGGGAGTGCAGCTTCCTCGCGCTCCCTGGGTTTTGTCTACCAAAGAAGAGCGCATTGTGAAGCAAGTAATCAAGTCTATCCGCACTCCGACGGGTATGATGCGTTCTCTCAGGTCCGCATTTTCTAAAGATGACCAAATGTTTGGGCTAAAATCACATGATTGGCATAAGATATGTCAGGTTTGTAAACAAAATGGATTTTAATTAGCGTGGATATTTTGAAATTTGAAAAGTGACCGTTATTCTTAATGCTTTCTCATTTGTGGCAGTTTGTCCTACCGATCGCAATCGCGGGATGCCTAACTCCAGAAATTCGCGGGGCCATTTACAAGTTGTCGACTTTAGTGCAATGGATCTCACAGAAAGAGATTAAGACGTCCTCTATTGAATCCGCAAGGCGGGGAGCAGTTGAGATGGTCTGTCTCTTTGAGAAATACCTGCCCACTAGCATGCTCACGATACAAGTTCACCTTCTTGTGCATCTTGTGGACGAAGTGGAGATTGTTGGACCTGTCCATACGCGATGGATGTTCTTCCAAGAAATTGATTATTCTAACATCATTTTTTATCTGTGCAGGTATCGACATTTTCAGGATGAGTCGAGGGATGAGCGATGAGGAGTTTTAGGACATGATGGCACGCATGTCTCCAGATCAGCTCGCGAGATTCAGAGAGATGGCAGATCAAGAGCTGTCTTGTTTTTCGTTATGGCGCTCTGCTAGATCAGCTTCAGCGTGATCAGATACTTCAGCTTCGAGCAGACGATCTCGACGCTCGCGACTTGGGCTAGAGGGAGGGACTGCGACTGCAGGAGGATCAGGGGGGTCCTGCTGTGGAGACACGGACGTGGTGTCTTCGTCTCGTCGTTCAGCTGGAGCTGCGTCAACTCCAGGATTTGTCACACCTGTGGGGACGTCCACTCCAGTTACTCCGGCTTTTACGCAGCCGTCGGTAGATGGCACGCCTTTTGGTGGCACTCCTTTTGGTGGCACCCCTTTGAGTGGCACTCCGGGAGAGCATACCCCCGTCGGTACACCGGATGTACAGGGGTCTCCTGGATATGCCCAGGAGCGTGGATGGAGATGGGAGAGGGCCCATCTTAGGCAGACTCCTAAGGGTTATGGATACCTAGTGGATAGCAGGTCAGGAGCCATCATCATGAATGATGAGGGGAGGAGGGTGATGGCTCGCATGAGGGAGTTGTGCCAACAAGTTTTTCGGTACAACGTCCTGGATCATTGGAGGAACATACCGGAGGGGAGCAAGGACTACATAGTAGCATCCTTACACGAGGAGTTCCCGGTGCCAGCCGCAGTGGATAGATTCTCTACGGACTGGATGATGGATTTCATGCGTGCATACATGTCACATAGACAATCCGACGCACGCAAGGCAATCAAGAGTAGGGCTCCAAAGCCCGAGTGGTTAGATGCAGACGACTGGCGCCGACTGAGGGAGGAGGCTACAAATTCACCAGGACGTTGGAGTCAGCAGGCGGGAGGCGGCGAGGGCACGAATCGAGGCCAGATCGGTACATCATCTTGGGAGTGGCGGCCACAGGACATATTTGGAGGACTTTGTAAGTTTCTCTTTTGTTTTGCTTATTTGTTTTTTTGAGATATTCTTTGTACTGACAATCATGTTTCTAACAGTTAGCATTTTGTTTTCTTTGCAGCATTCCGTTACAAATCGCGATCCGCAAGGCCTTGAGACTCGATATGCAGAGAGGCACGGTCTCAAGGCATTGATCGACCGATTGTATAGACGCAGCGGCCCTGTAAGTCACTCATCTTTCTTGTCCGTAGTTACCATGAGATATTTGAATGCATTATTGTATGGTGGATTGATATGTTGTTTCTTTTTCTGCAGAATCCGTTTGATGCTCCTTTGCAGCGGGACGAGCTTTCGGGGGACGAGGATTTGTAGCTCGCCCTTGGATCCTTAGAGCTCACACACCTTTAGTTTTTAGTCGCCCGATCTATGTAGACATTTTCTATGTATTAGTGATATTGTTTCATGATTGTACCAATCACATTTTATGCGATCATATATTTATTTCATGTATCAGTTTTATGATTTCAGTATACATTCTTTTTGTTTGCAAACGCTTTGTATGCAGCAGTGCAGAAACTATTTTGTATGGCTGCCCTGCCACAAAAAAAAAAATTTCTCTGTTACCGTCGCTATTTGTGTCGCAAATTTACTGTACGCGTCGCTATTGGCGTCGCTATGAGCGTCGCAAATACTCTGCAACCGTCGCTATATGGATCGCTATATGCCGCATTTGCGACGCATATAGCGACGATTCTATGGCGTCGTCAATAACAACGCTTTTTGCGATGACGGGGGTAAATTTTGTTGTTTGTATTTTTGTCGCTTTAAACATTGCTATAAGGTCTATATCTTGTAGTGTATGTACACACAATTGGTTTATAACTAAAATAAGATACAAATATCAGAACACTGATTGGTGTATCGAAAAGGAAGCTCAGTATAAGTGACACAACTTCTAATTTAAGCTTCTTATGCTTGGTTTTTGTTCGCTTATTCATACAATGCTTAGTGACTTAATGAGTTAACTATCCTACAAGCAGTTTTCAACTTATGTATGTAGAAGAGAAGGTAATGATGTCTATAAGCTGGTTTTATTTAAAGTAGTAATTAGGGAAAGTCCACTTTCGGTTTTGACAACAGCAATAGTTCATCTAGATGTGCATTCTTTCTTAGCTTAGCATGAAGATGGTGAATTGAAAATACTGTACCTCCAGAACTAGCAAATTATCAAGTTTCTCTCCATATAATACGAAGATAATCTGTAGAATATCTTCTCTCTACTACTACTCATGTCTCAAAACCCTAGTGCTGGACATGCCCGGACATGTGATGGTTGCTTGATAGCTGCTACACTGCGGTTGTTCCAGCTCAATGGAGGCGTCTTCCCAGTCGACGAGGGTGCTCTGCATAGGCAGGGTGGTGTTATTGATGACGGACTCCATGAACGACAGAGCTAGGCCCGCGGTGAAGGGGCGCAGCTTGCCATCATCGGGCCCTCCCACGCAGGTGAATTTCACGAGGTCGAGGCCGCTATCCAGGAAGTCCATGTGGCCGTATTGGGAGGCAACGAGATGGTAGGCGATGGGGGCCGAGGAGAGGTCGAAGAAGGCCTGGTGGTTGTAGCCGGCGGGGGCACAGGGGACCGGCCATCCATTGGGGCCTAGGCCCGTCCCCAGGATTAGAATGGGCGGCCCGAGGTCGCAGACGGACCGTTCGACGATCTCCGGCTGCGTGATCATGGTGATCTGAAAGAAGAAGCAGTTGACGGATATGGCGTCCACCGGGTCCAGAGCCACGATGCCTGCGAAGCCCGATACTGCAAGTTCTACATTGCTTAAACCTAACCCTAACGCGAAGATGTCCTTTGCCCCCCGGCTGTGTCCCGCCAGGAACAGCTGCCCCACGTCCGGCGTCACATTCCATGCGGTCACTTGTGCGGCCAGTAGCAGCGACAGATTGCCCGGAAGCCAGTTTATCACCTCTGCCGTGTTGTCGATGTCGCCGCTGCAGTCCAGTGAGAAGGGATTGAAGATCGTCTGCAGGCAGTCATATGAGGCGTATCTCAGATTAGTATAGTCATGAGGGATATCTTCATTGGTATCGTCATGTTGTATAACCCTCCAATAGGGCATACTAATTAGTCCACTTAATCAAATGAGTTTCATCTGCTTGTTTCTTCAATTCCATCTCTCTCTCTCTCTCTCTCTCTCTCTCTCTCTCTCTCTCTCTCTCTCTCGCTCAAAACCTCAGTTTTCTCCAAGTTTCAAGTACTTTCTTCCATGTTGTGACTGATGCATTATACATACGCACCTGTGGTGCCACCGCAATATAGCCATAGGACGCAATATGCTCGAGGATCTGGGAGTACTGGCAGTTGGCGAGGCTTGTACCATGCTTGAAGAGGAATACCGGGTACTCTCCGCTCTGCGAGCTCGGAGCGGCAATCAGCAACCGTGCAGGAGGCTTTTGATAGCTAGAGATTGCAGGGACGTCTGCAACATCCACAGTAGAGCACACGGGATTGTCCCAAGGAATCGACGTCTGGAATAGGGAGACCTCAAGAGGGCCTGTTTCTTCGTACTCTGATGATGATAAGGACGATGCAGATAACGCTGGTGAGGAAGACGAGGACGCACTAATTACTAGACTCACGAGAACGAACGATAACATGCTGGATCGAGTTGGAGAACCCATCTCTTGATGAAATAATTATGCGGTGCTATAATCTTAAGCGTAAATGATACACTTGGGATAATTGTATCGATGCCCTCAGAATAACCTCTACTCATAGAACAATGTGGTGCTACCTAGATTGCAACACTGTTTAAAGGGGTTTCGGTTCTTCCCTCGAAGGCTAATGCTTTATGTGACATCCAAAAGAAATGCTTTTCATGCATATGGCCTTCCATAATGGAAGGATCATCGTGTCGAAACAAAATTGGAAAAAAAACTCAACCCTCGAGATAGAAATGTTAACATAAATTACACCTCTCAAAAGAAGGGCTCATATAATCAAAACCTTTCAAATATTGTTTACTTTATATTTGTATATTTTAAAAATATAAATAAATATTCAATATTCAATAGCATGAAAGAGGGAAGCTAAATTTTTACTTTTTTCTCCCTCTAACCTCCTCTCTCTCCCTCTAACCTCCTCTCTCTCTCTCTCTCTCTCTCTCTCTCTCTCTCTCTCTCTCTCTCTCTCTCTCTCTCTCTCTCTCTCACACACACACAATACTCTTAACTCTCTCTTGTCATGACTTTGCTAAACATCTGCACATTTTGGACTACTTGCAGCTCTAGCCTTCAACGCTTGCACTCTTCCCCTGTGAGGTTGCATGACTACGTCAAGGCGTGTCTTCCCCTGCATCTCTTCCTTTGGAGGTTACAATGCTCTTTCAGTGTGTCTCTTCCTTTGGAGTCTAAGGCTGCAGCTCCCTTCTCCTATGTGATTGCATCAGGATGTCTCCTTCCCTTGCATGATTGTGTCTCTTGCTTTGCAGTCTGGAGAGCATCTCCTTCCTGAGTCCCCTGCATCCCTTGCTTTGGAGTGACAGTAAAGCCCTTTCATTGCTCGACGCTTAATAGTAAAGCCCCCTCACTACATTCCTTGCTTTGGAGTTTTGAGGTTGTGTTGCAGTTGTTGCACACTGCCCTCGATGCTTGAGAGTTGTGGCTTATCACTATGGGTCTGGACTCTCTAGATAGGTCACGGGCCTCAAGTGCCAAGCTTCAAGGCCAAGTGGGAGGCGAGCCTCCTCTATTTGCAAATCTCTCTCTCTCTCTCCTCACCTAAGTTCAACCACCAACACAACTCTCTCTCTCTCTCTCTCTCTCTCTCTCTCTCTCTCTCTCTCTCTCTCTCTCTCTCTCTCTCTCTCTCTCTCTCTCTCTCTCTCTCTCTCTCTCTCTCTCTCTCTCTCTCTCTCTCTCTCTCTCTCTCTCTCTCTCTCTCTCTCTCTCTCTCTCTCTCTCTCTCTCTCTCTCTCTCTCTCTCAGCTTTGCATAGTGGTGTCCCCCTCCTCCCCACTCACCAGAATCAAGCTTCAAGGGGGCCTTGTTAAGCTGGCTAAGAGATTGATTTCTCTCTCTTGATGGACATAGTGGAGGAACTTGGACCAAATATTTTTAAATATATGTCCCCCTCTCTCTCACCATATTGATGTACAAGTATCTCTCTCTATTTGGTCTCATATAATAGCAATTTGAAGTCTATCTCTCTTTCTCTATAAACGGAATTTGAACAGGTAGTAGAATCATAATTTTTTTAACTCTGTACAACAAAATCAAAGGTATGTCTCTCTTTGCCTTCTTAGATCAT
The DNA here is from genome assembly GCF_053477565.2 of Lygodium microphyllum. Taxonomy (NCBI): domain Eukaryota; kingdom Viridiplantae; phylum Streptophyta; class Polypodiopsida; order Schizaeales; family Lygodiaceae; genus Lygodium; species Lygodium microphyllum. The sequence goes on from NC_141139.1 coordinate 112,132,619, forward strand.
TATGAATCATGACAGTGAATTTGAATCTTAGCCAATCTAGGTTAATTTTCTACTTCTATAGTGGTTCATCTCTATTTTTCCTTGTATGCATATCCCTAAGATTCATTCTGAAATCTTAGCAAATTATATATTTTTCTCTCTTAGCTAATTTTTGTAAATTGCATCTTAACTATATGTATCTATCACTTATTACAAGTAATAGTCCTAAAATCTTTTAAGATGTTTTGGTAGTTTTATATGTTGTGAGTCATTCTATTTCATTAGTTTTGTTTATATGTAGAAGAATGAGTGCTTATGCAAAAGCAACTAGTTATCTTTTTATCTTATCCATTGATAAAACTTTCTATCATGTAAGGAGATTAATTTTGTTGTTAAATAGAGTACCAAGGAGTGCATATTTATATATGTAGCATATGTATGAGAATGTCTTTTAATAGTGTTGAACTTGATTGTATTGTAGGGAAATACAAGTAGATGAGGCACATTGTTTGGATATATGCAAGGAGCACTAAGTGCATTGAGAAGAAATTGGTGTAAACTTAAGGGTGTTCTAGCCAATAGATAAGCTTCTTCAATGCTCTAGAGTCTAACTTGTAAAATAACCACCTTAAAATCACAGCTTGAAATACAATGTTTTGGTAATTGCATTGAAGTTTGTATGATATGGATATATTTATGTTATTACTTTGGTCTACATATAAGAAAAGGGGTGTATGCATATGACTTGAAGTATCACATTTATTTTGCTTGCCTTTTGTAAGTTTTTTATTACATGTACATTAGTTTTAAGATTTGGGAAATATATACTTTTAAGATGGGGAGGCCAAGAAAAGACAAACACCAACGATTGTTAGAATCATCCATCGTGCTAAAAATGAAAGTGGAGATAATTGTGTTCTCAATGGAAAAAAGAGAACATATGTCCATAGCTATGTCTTCTCATGGAAGTTATTGTATCCATGGTCACTATATTATCGATGAGGAGGGCAAGGATTAAGTGCTCAATATACACTACATTGAGCATGTCTAATCCTTTTGGAAGAAAAGGTAGCACCACTATGCAAAAGCAAGCCTTAGCAATTCATAATTGTTCTGAGTCACACAGGCTAGCGGTTCAATGCAAAAAGTTCATGGCTAGTACGGAAAATGTGAAGTGTATTGAAAAACATGTGGAACTTATGGTAGATAATAAAAAGTGTAGAATTATTTGTGTGATACAAATCATGTATAGAGTGGCCAGGAAAGATATGTCTTTAGAAGCATTTGAAGATGAATGTGAATGTACATGAAGACTCCAAGCATGCCTCTTACTTGTGAGTATTTAGCATACATAACTCCAACTTTGGGGAAAGAATTTCTCTCAGCCATGTATATGGTGTATTGGGAAAAACTAAAGGTTTCGATCCAAGGTTCAAGAAGCATCTAATTCTTTATCTAACATACTTGAAAGATGGGCTCTAGTGAGACTTCTTTTGTGAAATTGATTGGGGTTGAAGATGGCAAGGCTCAAACTATGTAGGAGGGTATTTTAAAAGTGCTACAACAACTCGGTCTTCCACTTTCTAGATTGATTGCTATGGGCTCCGATGGTGACGCTTCTATGATTGGAAGAAGATTCGGATTGTTTGCCAAGCTTTGCAAGCATATACCACATTTGCTTGGGGTGCATTGCATTGCCCATAAGAAAGCTCTTGTGTTTAAAGTTACATGTGAATACTTTGTGCAGATTAGTCATGTTGATAGCTAATTTGCTAATAAAGTTTGAGAATAGATAGGAGATTCATGCCTTTGAGGAGCTGAAGTAAGCAAACTAATTATTCTTTCCTTCGGTTTATGTTTCTTATTCACTTTATGGCTGATGTATTGAAGGAAATCAATATTTTAAATCAGAAGTTTTGAGAAAAATGATTGTGACATAACAATGATAGGAAGAGAAATAGATGTGCTCATTACTCTTTTGAAGGATTGCTCATTTGCAAATGTTCCAAGTAGTTAACTACCTTTTTGGAGTATTCTCTTTCAAGGATAAAAAAGGTGTATTACATCAACATGTCTTGTAGTTTACTTCATTAGTGGGCAAAGGACAAGTGATCACTCTTGATCAATGCATATTGCTAGCAAAGGATTTTATTTAGAGACTAATATCTAACTTTGATGAAAGATATTAAGATAATCATTTGTTTACTGCAGCAAAGTTATTTTCTCCTAAAAACTATTCAAGGGATCCACAAATCTAAGGTCAAGCAGTCTGACATTATCTCATATAGCTTTGTGAGAAATTCAGCAAAGGAGAGAGACCTTTGGTTCAATATAAACAATGTGAATGTGATTTGCAAAGATCTGTTCTATATCTATTTGAGTCCTATCCATCAAAGGGATTGTTGGATGCTTGGGAGCAATGCAGTGCTATAAGGAGTGGATGCACATATTTCCAACTCTATTCAAATTATGGCAGATTGTTGTGGCATTACTTGCAAGTTCAGTTGTTTGTGAAAGATTTTTTTCCAAGCAAAACCAGGTTTAAAGTGATGAGAGATCATGCTTATCTCTCACCACTTTGGATACGCTCATGTTCATCTCTCTTTCAACACCAATAAATATGGAAGAAGTAGATTAGGATCTTATTTTTGAGGTTTGGAAAAATCTGAAAATGAGACGTCCCCAAACTTTAGCAATAACTTTTTATATTTATACTTTTGATAAGTATAAAGCAATTGTAATTTTTTATATTTAGACTTGAACAACCTTCTTTTTGGCAGCTACTTATAGTTATATGATATCGGATGCATCTTCTCTCTTGTTTTGCACTACTTATAAGCAGTAGCAACAACCCTTTCTGTAATACTTTTGACATGTGTCTAGCAGTACCAAGCAACATGAATAGCTTTTTGTAATCATCATTTTGACATGTGTGTGGTAGTTGCAATAACTTTTTGTATTTAGACTTCAATATTTTTATTGTCTATTGCTCATAATTGTATGATATCTAATAGTCATGTCCTCTCTTTTTGGATAACTTATAAGCAATTGTAATAACTTTTTGTAAGCGTACTTTTGACCTATATAGAATAGTATTTTCATAGTTGTACAAAAGTACTATTCTATATAGGTCAAAAGTACTATTCTATATAGGTCAAAAGTACTATTCTATATAGGTCAAAAGTATATAGGTTTTAAATTGTAATTTTATATTTTCATAGGTTTCTAATACACAAGGTGAAGTAATATCCTTAAAGAAAATATCCTTCGTCTAAGAAATGTGCTTCAACGAGATATAACTTATTTTAGGAAGATCATTAGAAAGGCAAGCTCATTTTTGCCCTGCTAAAAGAAAAGGCATAATAGTGCCCTTCAAATTTGAGGGGGGCTGCTACCTGCATGAACCATTGATGATGCCCTGACAAATATAGACCCTCCAGCTATCTAACACATAAGGTAGAACAATTCGAACCCTCCTGAGTCCTGACAAATCAATATGTATTGCACGTGGACTGTGGAGACTCCCGTGATTTGCCACACGGCCTTCTACATCGCACAGCAATGGTATACAATGTCGTGACTTGCAGCAAAGGCGCATTATTGATTAGTGGAGTGGCTTTTCCAGCTCGTGAGTGATAATTTACTTGCACTTGTTTGGCCGACTTGCCATTTATCCAGTACTTACGAGCTAAGGTTCCGTATATGATCTGCATGCAGAGAATGATGCATCAGCCACAGAACCATTTTAACGTACTGTGCTGGCTATCTGCAGAGCAGATGCGTCCGTTGTGTCAAGATGGTCCAGGATGCATATTGTACTGCTGCCTGGCTACGTCAGTGCTGTCAAGGTGGTGGTCCAGGACCCACCCACCAGACAGGCCGTAGTACTGTCATGTATTTTGCATCGCTTCTTTCCAAACTGGAGCTCGTAGTCGTAGCGAAAACGGCCTGCCCACACGCGTCGCCCACATACAATATAGTGGCAATATTTTGACACATCCTGCAGGCTGCCATCTTCGCTTTCGCCCATGTGAGGTTTTTTTTTTTTTTTTGTGAAAACGAGAAGTTGTATTAAAAATAAAGTAAAAGTAAAAGTATTATAAAATGTGGGCTTGAGTAGGAGTCCCACCTAGACTTAGCTAACTAGTAGTTCTTTACAATAACTTGGCTTGTTTTTACATGTTCAGACTTGTTTTTCTATTACATCAAGCATGTCAACAATGGATTTTTGAAACATTTCAAGGAACTATGTTTCTTTGTGCTCCATTTTCCTTCTCCTTTCTTCATGGATGAAGAACTTCCTCATCTCGATGCCAAGTCCTTCATACGGGTCTTCCTTCTTTTTCTTCTTGACTGAGGGATGTTTGCTACAGTCCCTGGCTAATTGCTTCCTTTGACTCTTGACCTGAAACAAAAATTCTTCCTTAAAACTGTACATTGAATCCACATTCACTTGTTCAAACAATTTTTTATTTCTAGAGACCCAAATCTGCCACAAAAATAAACTACGCAGCCAGTTTCAAATGACTAGATGCACTCCATATATTTCACCCAGTATTATTTATTTCCATGTTAGGGATGAGGGATGGAAGGGAGGTATCATTTTTTGCAGCAGATTAGATTATCTTGGCACAAGAAGAAAAGATGGGGAATGGTTTCCTCTTCCTTTTGGCATCGAGGGCATAAGCATGTGCCTAATCCTAATTTGCTGGCCCTGGAGGCTATCCAAACAGCTTTCAACTGAATCAACCACAGAAGGCTGGATTTTTTTGGTTGGATGCTAGGAATCCAGACCATGACAAATATGTAGTTCCACTGGTGATGATTCCAATTGATGTGCCATCTTCGGTTTAGTTTTTTGACCAATTGTTGGGTGATTCCTTCCTCTCTTAAATAGGTATAAGCAATGGTTTATCATTTAACCAACATATCCCTCTGACATTAAACTCTTTGTTCATCTGAATTGCACAGCAGATGTGGGGTCCCCATTTGTTTCTTCTCTACATCAGCAGGGTGATTTCTTCTTCAGTCAAGTTATACTGAGTCACTAGAGTATTTGGATCTCTCCAATCAGTTTTCTTGTAATCCCAGATGTCTGACCATTGTTGGATTCCTTTCTTGAACATTTTGTATGCACTCGGGGTTTGTTCCTCCTCCACTGGTCCATGGAATGGAAGAATGAAGTTGTTGATTGAAGAAATGCCAACCTTGAAGGTCTCCAACAAGCTAAGAAATAGATTGTGGAGGGGATAAGGATATGCTTCAGTACCACCATTCTGCCAGCAAATGAGCACTGGAGTCCATTGAGATAGTCAAGCTTCTTTTTTACTTTATTCAGCACCCATTCCCATCTTTGTTTCAATGAGACTCCAAAGGCCATTGGAATTCCAAGAAGCCAAAAGACTTTATCTTCTTCTAGCTCCTTGCATCCTACATCAGTCAACCATAAGGGAGGAGGATTAATTAGTGTCTTTATACCACTTTTACTTGGATTAACAATAGATCCTGATGCTTGACAGAATTCATGTATGCATCTCCAAAAGGCTTCTATGGAAGAAGGATCGTTATTGATTGTGCCATTTGTGTCATCCGCGAACAAATTAAGCACCATATCTCTATTGTTAGGAAGTTTGATTCCTTTGAGCCTTCCCTCTTTAATTTCCTCCTCAATTAGCCAGCCCAATGCATTTGAAGCTATTGCAAAGTGTAGAGGGGCCAGTGGACAACCCTGTCTTATGGACCTGTAAAGGGGGAAAGGAGCAGATAGATCTCCATTGATTGCCACTTTAGCACTCGCATTACCGAATAATGTACTAAAATACTTAATAAATCTTCCCCCCAAGCCCATATCTTGCAGTGATTGTAAGACAAAGCACCAATCTAGCCGATCATAGGCCTTATCAAAATCAATTTTGAAGAACAAAAAGCCTTGTTTTTGTTTTTGGGCATGTTCAAAACCCTCCCAAAGGCTGATAATGGCATCTAAGATAAATCTACCCTTCACAAAGCCTTTCTGTTATTTTCTCAGCCATCCATCTAGATGAGGGCTGAGTCTTCTTGCCATAACTTTTGGAAATATTTTATAAGCTGATGCAAGGTAGGTCATTGGTCTCCAGTTGGAGAGATTAGGCCTGTCATCTCTCTTATGAATTGTTTTAATCACTCCCTGATTGATATCTGCAGGTAGCGCACCAAATTTTATCGACTCCTTCCATACCATTATTAGCTAGGCTATCTATGGTATCCGAGGGTTCTATCTCAGAAATATCAGAATCTAGTATCCTTTCCAGGGATTGTGGAACTACTTTAGGTCTTATTCTTGCTATTTTGGCCCTAGCTAGCAATGTCTCTAGAGATTGTTGACTAGGTGAAGAAAATATTTCTTCAAAGAATACTTTGGCTGTCTCTAGATTCTCCTCTTTGGTTGAGGAAACCGAACCATCCTTTTTCAGAAGCATGGGGACTATATCTCTATCTTTTTTTTTCTTTAACGTATTGAACATCTCTTTTTTGGGTTTGTCACTTTTTTCAGCCCACCATGTTCTAAGATACAATCGGATTGCCTCTGCTTCATCCTCTTCCAGCTTCTTTTAATTTCCAAGATATGGTTTTGAACTTCCTCCTTCCCTTGGTCCACTTGGTTCTCTAATTCATTAAGAAGAGCATATTTAGAGCTTCTTTCTTGTTTTCTTTTTTTTATCCTTTCTTGCTTGGCAGCTTTTAGGACAGCTTGTGTAGTCCTTATTGCTTCTGCCCAAGCTTTTGCTGGATACCTGCAGTTCTTGAAGGTAGAATCCCATATTTGTTTTATTTGATCTATAATTCATTGGTCTTTAAAGAGGGCAGGATCCGTATGGAACCATCCAGCCCTAACTATTTCAGTATTTGAAGAGAAACAAGAAGATACTAGATAATGATCTAAAAGGACTAAGTCTTTACTTACCTTACAGCTTATGCTTGAGAAGGTTGAGAGCAAACCTGAAGAAACATAAGTCCTGTCCAGTCTGGCTTTTCTTAGGGCTGTACCTTTTTTATTATTGGCCCATGTGAAGCCAGTATTGTTACTTACATCGATCAGTCCATGAAATGAGACCATCCTCTGCCATGCTTCCTTCTCTTGCCCATTTATAACCAAGCCCTTTTGCATATACCTATTTGTAATTTCTTCAACCATATTAAAATCACCAACCAGGATTAGTGGACACTGCAACTGCATGAGAGAAGTTCATACCACTATTCGTTCTTGGGAAGAATAGGGGGCATACAAAGACACAATAGCAAATTCTTCATTCGTTTTAAAGTGGATAGCTATCCATCTATTTTCAGAATCCATAGCTACTCTATTAAGAAGACTTGATAATCTTGTATTGAGTCCCACTGTTGTACCTCCACTCCTTGGAGTGTGGTTTGTGGCCACCCATTCAAAATTTGGAAGGAGTCTCTTGAGATTATTAGTGAGGGTTAATCCTGCTGCTTTAAATTCTTGTAGGCATAACAAATCTGGAAATTTGTTAATATCTTTGAACCAGTTCCTAATTATGTCCAATCTAGAAGGATCAGTGAGTCCTCTACAATTTAGAGAGACACTTTGAATGAATTTAAAGACATGATGATTATTTTTTGTTTTTATTTTTCTTGGACACTTGGTTATTCTTCCCAAATGGGTTGCTTTCACTCTACCCCACTTTTTAGATCCTTCTTTTGTTCACTTTACTGCTATCATTGTTGTGTTTTTTAGGGCTCATTGAAAACTTTGGATTCTGAAATTGATCAGCATCCTCATTGTTTTCATCAAGATCCTCAATTACAACATCATCAGCATTATCATTCAGATTAGGAACTGTTTCCTTCCTTTGAGAACTTTCAACAATTTCATCTTCACCTTTTGAGTCATTAGATGGATTTTCCCCCTTAGAGGTCCCTTCAGCAGGTTTTGGGCCGGCAGTGTCATCAGGGACTTCTGATAGAAGTGGAGAGTATTTGTTGCTGTTGCTATTAACTCTTTTAGTGCCACTAGTTCCTACCTAGCTAGAATTACTTGCCTTCTTACCCTTCTTTTTAACAGCTTGAAAGCCATCATCCGAGGCCTTTTTACCTTCTTGTGTTGTCTGTTCCTTAGGTTTCATTTCAGGGCAATCCCTGATGTAATGTCCCACTTTCAGACATTTAAAGCACGCATTCGGAAAATTCCTATAGGTCAAAGGTTGTTTGACTCTAGTACTTGGCCTTCAGAGTCTATTATTAGTAAAAAAATCAAGGATTTGCTTGGAAAGATCCATTACAATAAGTACTTGAGGAAACCATCTAGGGGTGATGAGATTGGCTAGTCTCTGCCCTAGAATCCTACCTAATGGAGTTGTCAAAGCTTTGACAAATGGCCACAAGTTCCTGGGCAAATCCATGAGTTCTACCCATATGGGGATTTTAATCGGCTTGTCTGTTCTAGGGTTAAAGTCTGGTGTCCATTTAAACAATGTTATAGGGGCATTCTTGATCATCCATTGCCCTAATACGTTTAGGGCCATCTCTTCAGATTCAAATAAGAAGAAGAAGAAGTTGTTTGGCATGTAGTTAATCTCACTTACTCTACAACCAATGGACTCCCAACTATTTTTGATCCAGGATCTCATGTATTCAATTGGGGGACGAGGTCCATGACAATACCCTACAAGTGCTTTCTTTTCAAATTCATTATTCCACATTTTAAGACTTGCAGAAGAAACAAAAATAGGAATTATCAGCTCACCTTCTAGGTTTCCAGTTTCTTCACCTTTCTTACCAGATGACGTCGTTCCATTTTCAGTCGGCGGATATGTTCCTTGTTCATTGCCAAATTGATTTGATGTAGGTGCTCTGTAAGGACCATCTAGTTTAGTGGTTTGATGGCATTGCTTCTCACCTCCTTGGGGTGAAGAATCCACTCCAGAAGTTTGAGCTCCTCTTCGTTGAATCTCCTCATTGGGTTGCTAGTTGCCATGTGTTGGGTGCCAAATCTCCTGTCTTAATGAGTTGCTTAATAGGCTTGAGTTATAGAGTGGGTTGAAGGAGGCCCTCAATGAGTCTGCTATTCCCATGCCCAATCACATTTCTTTGACATCATCGGTAGTGCTACCGAAAAACTTTTTTCGCATCCAATGCTCTTCTCTTAGCCTAAGGGGGTTTCCTAAAATTTGAACCATCCAAAACTTTTAAGTTTCAACTTGAACCGGTCCAATTCCCTTTTAAATATTTAATGAAAGGATAATCACCTTTTTTCTATTATTTGAATCGACGTTTATTTCAAAGTTTACCATAGAATTTTTTTAATTACTTATCTCTTATGCCTTAGAAATGAAAACCCTAATTATCATTAAGAAACTTAATCTACATTACTTATCTAAAACTTCAATAGTCAAAAACAAAGAAATCCATACTCTCAATGAAATCCATATTAATGAATTTAGAAGGCCCTTCAATAAAGATTTTCATTAATGTGTCTAAACTCTTAATCTCCAAATGATTACGTAGCTTACTCTTTATCACAATTCAAGCACTAAAACCTCTCTCACAAATAGCAATGCTCAAACATTGGACAAGAGCTACTTGACAAAGAGTATAAACATTACGAAAAGCATCCCTCCACATATTGTTGCAAGCAACTGCTAAAGCTACCTCTGGTAATGTAAATCTTACCCAATCTCTAGAAGCTTGATGCTTACAATTTCTAAATTCTTTCTTAAAGTCATCAACTTCTATCATAATTTGCACGAAATTCCTCTATATTCAACTTTTTGGGAAAACCATAAAATGAAGTTGCTTTATCTATCTCTTGGATTCCATAGTTTTAAAGGCCTTCTCATGTATTGGATGTTGTATAGGCACAAGTGTTTTTAAACAGTTAAGCACTAAATTATCTTTAAATCGAGAATTCAAGTTACTTACCATTGACTTGGCAAAAGCAACTTGAAATTCTAGGGCCCTGTCATAAAACTTATTCCCATGCAAAGCACCTCTTAATGTACATAAATATCCTTTTTCAAGCCCATAGTCTAGAAAGATATCATATCCATATACACCGATAGTTAATGCATTCACATCAGGAGGAGAACAATCAATGTAATATTGTCTTGTGGATATAATCTCATTCTTCACAAGACTATCTATAGTTATGACATCTACAAAGTCTTTTTAAAACATTTGGCCTAATGTTGTAAAACCTCTTAAAATGTCAGCTAAGAAACATATGCAATAAACACACTCAAATTCAATCAATTCTTCACAAATATGAAATGCCTCTTTTTTTTGTGATCTCAAGTATGGCATCTAAAGACGTGCATACTCTACTAATAGCTATTTATCTACTTAACCATCTCACATCAAAAGTATGCTCAAGTAGAAGAATGGGACATGCCAAATCTTATTGTATAGCTTGCAACCCTTCTAATATCTTCATGCTAACATTAAAATAAGAAGTCGTCTCTTTTTCTACACTCGATATTGCAAGGGCACTACAATGTGCAACACAATTAATTAAAGTGAGAAATAGATTAATATGTTTTTTCAATAAGACCTAAACACCATTCTCCTTTCGTACCATTGTGGAACATCCATCAAAGCTAAAAGTAACAAATCTAGTCTAGCTTACATTTCTTTAGCTCGCTAATAATAGCCTCAAACAAAGATTTTCCACTACCATCATGCACACATATAATGCCATAGAAACTTGTCTTGGGAATGCAATCTCCCTCAAGATATGACTTGATGATGGAATTGTTATACTCAACAAGTGCTAGCAATAGCCCCACTAGTAAATAGTAAACTTTTGTTCAAAGCCAAGATAAAATGAGTTATTAAAATAACCAATCTTAAGAGAAAAGAGATCACATGCTTTTGATTTATTGAAAGATGTCAATACTTAATTAGAAATTACATTGGTAATAGTAGAACTGAGAAGACTAAACTTTAGACTTTAAAACTTAATGCAAAATGAAAATTGAACAATGGAGATGGTGCCTACTTGCTTTGAGATTTTAGAGAGAACGTTTCGAAGCAAGTCCATCTTGAATCTTCACAAATCAAGAATCTAATGCTTAGGACATCTCTCTCTCTCTCTCTCTCTCTCTCTCTCTCTCTCTCTCTCTCTCTCTCTCTCTCTCTCTCTCTCTCTCTCTCTCTCTCTCTCTCTCTCTCTCTCTCAGCTTTGCATAGTGGTGTCCCCCTCCTCCCCACTCACCAGAATCAAGCTTCAAGGGGGCCTTGTTAAGCTGGCTAAGAGATCAATTTCTCTCTCTTGATGGACAGAGTCGAGGAACTTGGAGAAAATATTTGTAAATATATGTCCCCCTCTCTCTCACCATGATGTACAAGTATCTCTCTCTATTTGGTCTCATATAATAGCAATTTGAAGTCTATCTCTCTTTCTCTATAATAGAAATTTGAACGCGTAGTAGAATGATAAATTTTTTAGCTCTGCACAACAAAATCAAAGGTATGTCTCTCTTTGCTTCTCAATAACATAATAAAGCTTATTTGAGTATTGATTTTTTAATGCTATTATGCTTCCTTGGTGTTAAGTGTTTGATTTCTATATGCAAGAATGTAGGTGCCATAAAAATTTTTGATTGCTAAAACTTCTTAGATCATTATGAATCATGACAGTGAATTTGAATCTTAGCCAATCTAGGTTAATTTTCTACTTCTATAGTGGTTCATCTCTATTTTTCCTTATACACATATCCCTAAGATTCATTCTGAAATCTTAGAAAATTATATATTTTTCTCTCTTAGCTAATTTTTGTAAACTGCATCTTAACTATATGTATCTATCACTTATTACAAGTAATAGTCGTGAAATCTTTTAAGATGTTTTGGTAGTTTTATATGTTGTGAGTCATTCTATTTCATTAGTTTTGTTTATATGTAGAAGAATGAGTGCTTATGCAAAAGCAACTAGTTATCTTTTTATCTTATCCATTGATAAAACTTTATATCATGTAAGGAGATTAATTTTGTTGTTAAATAGAGTACCAAGGAGTGCATATTTATATCTGTAGCATATGTATCAGAATGTCTTTTAATAGTGTTGAACTTGATTGTATTGTAGGGAAATACAAGTAGATGAGGCACATTGTTTGGATATATACAAGGAGCACTGAGTGCATCGAGAAGAAGTTGGTGTAAACTTAAGGGTGTTCTAGCCAATAGATAAGCTTCTTCAATGCTCTAGAGTGTAACTTGTAAAATAACCACCTTAAAATCACAGCTTGAAATACAATGTTTTGGTAATTACATTGAAGTTTGTATGATATGGATATATTTATGTTATTACTTTGGTCTACATATAAGAAAAGGAGTGTGTGCATATGACTTGAAGTATCACATTTATTTTGCTTTCCTTTTGTAAGTTTTTTATTACGTGTACATTAGTTTTAAGATTTGGGAAATATATACTTTTAAGATGGGGAGGCCAAGAAAAGACAAACACCAACAATTGTTAGAGCAATCTGAAATTACTCTACCGGGCATGCATCGTGCTGAAAATGAAAGTGGAGATAATTGTGTTATCAATGGAAAAAGGAGAACATATGTCCATAGCTATGTCTCCTCATGGAAGTTATTATATCCATGGTCACTATATTATTGATGAGGAG